>NC_069499.1:632018570-632103570 GCF_027579735.1 Bombina bombina | reverse complement strand
AACCTAACGGCTAGATTTAGAGTTTTGTCGGTAAGGACCCGCGTAGCTAACGCCGGCTTTTTTCTGGCTGCACCATAAAAATAACTCTGGTATTGAGAGTCCACATAAAGGCTGCGTTAGGCTCCAAAAAAGGAGCGTAGAGCATTTTTAACGCAGCTTCAACTCTCGATACCAGAGTTGCTTACGCAAGCGGCCAGCCTCAAAAACGTGCTCGTGCACGATTCCCCCATAGAAAACAATGGGGCTGTTTGAGCTGAAAAAAAACCTAACACCTGCAAAAAAGCCGCGTTCAGCTCCTAACGCAGCCCCATTGTTTGCTATGCGGAAACACTTCCTACGTCTGCACCTAACACCCTAACATGTACCCCGAGTCTAAACACCCCTAACCTTACACTTATTAACCCCTAATCTGCCGCCCCCGCTATCGCTGACCCCTGCATATTATTATTAACCCCTAATCTGCCGCTCCGTAAACCGCCGCTACTTACATTATCCCTATGTACCCCTAATCTGCTGCCCTAACATCGCCGACCCCTATATTATATTTATTAACCCCTAATCTGCCCCCTCAACGTCGCCTCCACCTGCCTACACTTATTAACCCCTAATCTGCCGAGCGGACCTGAGCGCTACTATAATAAAGTTATTAACCCCTAATCCGCCTCACTAACCCTATAATAAATAGTATTAACCCCTAATCTGCCCTCCCTAACATCGCCGACACCTAACTTCAATTATTAACCCCTAATCTGCCGACCGGAGCTCACCGCTATTCTAATAAATGTATTAACCCCTAAAGCTAAGTCTAACCCCAACACTAACACCCCCCTAAATTAAATATAATTTTAATCTAACGAAATTAATTAACTCTTATTAAATAAATTATTCCTATTTAAAATTACCTGTAAAATAAATCCTAACCTAAGTTACAATTAAACCTAACACTATACTATCATTAAATTAACTAAATAAAATACCTACAATTACCTACAATTAAATCTAACACTACACTATCAATACATTAATTAAATACAATATCTACAAATAACTACAATGAAATAAACTAACTAAAGTACAAAAAATAAAAAAGAACTAAGTTACAAAAAATAAAAAAATATCTACAAATATAAGAAAAATATTACAACAATTTTAAACTAATTACACCTACTCTAAGCCCCCTAATAAAACAACAAAGCCCCCCAAAATAAAAAATGCCCTACCCTATTCTAAATTACTAAAGTTAAAAGCTCTTTTACCTTACCAGCCCTGAACAGGGCCCTTTGCGGGGCATGCCCCAAGAAGTTCAGCTCTTTTGCCTGTAAAAAAAACATACAATACCCCCCCCAACATTACAACCCACCACCCACATACCCCTAATCTAACCCAAACCCCCCTTAAATAAACCTAACACTAAGCCCCTGAAGATCTTCCTACCTTATCTTCACCATACCAGGTTCACCGATCCGTCCTGAAGAGCTCCTCTGATGTCCTGATCCAAGCCCAAGCGGGGGGCTGAAGATGTCCATGATCTGGTAGAAGTCTTCATCCAAGCGGGGCAGAAGAGGTCTTCCATCCGATTGAAGTCTTCATCCAAGCGGGGCAGAAGAGGTCTTCCATCCGATTGAAGTCTTCATCCAGGCGGCATCTTCTATCGACATCCATCTGGAGCGGAGCGGCAGCATCCTGAAGACCTCCGACGCAGAACATCCATCCTGGCCGACGACTGAACGACGAATGACGGTTCCTTTAAATGACGTCATCCAAGATGGCGTCCCTCGAATTCCGATTGGCTGATAGGATTCTATCAGCCAATCGGAATTAAGGTAGGAATATTCTGATTGGCTGATGGAATCAGCCAATCAGAATCAAGTTCAATCCGATTAGCTGATCCAATCAGCCAATCAGATTGAGCTTGCATTCTATTGGCTGTTCCGATCAGCCAATAGAATGCAAGCTCAATCTGATTGGCTGATTCCATCAGCCAATCAGAATATTCCTACCTTAATTCCGATTGGCTGATAGAATCCTATCAGCCAATCGGAATTCGAGGGACGCCATCTTGGATGACGTCATTTAAAGGAACCGCCATTCGTCGTTCAGTCGTCGGCCAGGATGGATGTTCCGCGTCGGAGGTCTTCAGGATGCTGCCGCTCCGCTCCAGATGGATGTTGATAGAAGATGCCGCCTGGATGAAGACTTCAATCGGATGGAAGACCTCTTCTGCCCCGCTTGGATGAAGACTTCAATCGGATGGAAGACCTCTTCTGCCCCGCTTGGATGAAGACTTCAATCGGATGGAAGACCTCTTCTGCCCCGCTTGGATGAAGACTTCTACCAGATCATGGACATCTTCAGCCCCCCGCTTGGGCTTGGATCAGGACATCGGAGGAGCTCTTCAGGACGGATCGGTGAACCTGGTATGGTGAAGATAAGGTAGGAAGATCTTCAGGGGCTTAGTGTTAGGTTTATTTAAGGGGGGTTTGGGTTAGATTAGGGGTATGTGGGTGGTGGGTTGTAATGTTGGGGGGGTATTGTATGTTTTTTTTACAGGCAAAAGAGCTGAACTTCTTGGGGCATGCCCCGCAAAGGGCCCTGTTCAGGGCTGGTAAGGTAAAAGAGCTTTTAACTTTAGTAATTTAGAATAGGGTAGGGCATTTTTTATTTTGGGGAGCTTTGTTGTTTTATTAGGGGGCTTAGAGTAGGTGTAATTAGTTTAAAATTTTTGTAATATTTTTCTTATGTTTGTAGATATTTTTTTATTTTTTGTAACTTAGTTCTTTTTTATTTTTTGTACTTTAGTTAGTTTATTTCATTGTAGTTATTTGTAGATATTGTATTTCATTAATGTATTGATAGTGTAGTGTTAGGTTTAATTGTAGGTAATTGTAGGTATTTTATTTAATTAATTTAATGATAGTATAGTGTTAGGTTTAATTGTAACTTAGGTTAGGATTTATTTTACAGGTAATTTTGTAATTATTTTAACTAGGTAACTATTAAATAGTTCTTAACTATTTAATAGCTATTGTACCTGGTTAAATTAATTACAAAGTTGCCTGTAAAATAAATATTAATCCTAAAATAGCTACAATGTAATTATAATTTATATTGTAGCTATATTAGGATTTATTTTACAGGTAAGTATTTAGCTTTAAATAGGAATAATTTATTTAATAAAAGTTAATTAATTTTGTTAGATTAAAATTATATTTAATTTAGGGGGGTGTTAGTGTTAGGGTTAGACTTAGCTTTAGGGGTTAATACATTTATTAGAATAGCGGTGAGCTCCGGTCAGCAGATTAGGGGTTAATAATTGAAGTTAGGTGTCTGCGATGTTAGGGAGGGCAGATTAGGGGTTAATACTATTTATTATAGGGTTAGTGAGGCGGATTAGGGGTTAATAACTTTATTATAGTAGCGGTAGATTAGGGGTTAATAAGTGTAGGCAGGTGGAGGCGACGTTGAGGGGGGCAGATTAGGGGTTAATAAATATAATATAGGGGTCGGCTGTGTTAGGGGCAGCAGATTAGGGGTACATAAGGATAACGTAGGTGGCGGCGCTTTGCGGTCGGCAGATTAGGGGTTAATAAGTGTAGGTAGCTGGCGGCGACGTTGTGGGGGGCAGATTAGGGGTTAACAAATATAATATAGGGGTCGGCGGTGTTAGGGGCAGCAGATTAGGGGTACATAAGGATAACGTAGTTGGCGGTTGGCAGATTAGGGGTTAAAAAAATGTAATCAAGTTGCGGCGATGTGGGGGGACCTCGGTTTAGGGGTACATAGGTAGTTTATGGGTGTTAGTGTACTTTAGAGCACAGTAGTTAAGAGCTTTATAAACCGGCGTTAGCCCAGAAAGCTCTTAACTACTGACTTTTTTCCTGCGGCTGGAGTTTTGTCGTTAGAGTTCTAACGCTCACTTCAGACACGACTCTAAATACCGGAGTTAGAAAGATCCCATTGAAAAGATAGGATACGCAATTGACGTAAGGGGATCTGCGGTATGGAAAAGTCGCGGCTGAAAAGTGAGCGTTAGACCCTTTTTTGAGTGACTCCAAATACCGGAGGTAGCCTAAAACCAGCGTTAGGAGCCTCTAACGCTGGTTTTCACGGCTAACGCCAAACTCCAAATCTAGGCCTTAGATAGCTACGATATAAATAATAATTACATTGTAGCCATCTTAGGGTTTATTTTTATTTTACAGGCAACTTTGTATTTATTTTAACTAGGTGCAATAGTTATTAAATAGTTATTAACTATTTAATAACTACCTAGCTAAAATAAGTACAAAAGTACCTGTAAAATAAACCCTAACCTAAGTTACAATTAAACCTAACACTACACTATAATTAAACTAATTACCTAAACTACCTACAATTAATTACAATTAAATGAAATAAACTAAATTATGAAAAAAATACCCACTAAATTACAGAAAATAAAAAAAATTACAAGAATTTTAAACTAATTGCACCTAATCTAAACCCCCTAATAAAATAAAAAAGCCCCCCAAAATAATAAAATTCCCTACCCTATACTAAATTACAAATAGCCCTTAAAAGGGCCTTTTGTGGGGCATTGCCCCAAAGTAATCAGCTCTTTCACCTGTAAAAAAAATACAATACCCCCCCAACATTAAAACCCACCACCCACACACCCAACCCTACTCTAAAACCCACCCAATCCCACCTTAAAAAAACCTAACACTACCCACTTGAAGATCACCCTACCTTGAGCCGTCTTCACCCAGCCGGGCACAAGTGGTCCTCCAGAGGGTCCGAAGTCTTCATCCTATACGGCCAGAAGAGGACATCCAGACCGGCAGAAGGCTTCATCCAGACGGCATCTTCTATCTTCATCCTTCCGTTGCGGAGTGGGTCCATCTTCAAGACATCCGATGCGGAGCATCCTCTTCATCAGACGGCTGACGACTGGTCCTTTAAGTGACGTCATCCAAGATGGCGTCCCTTGAATTCCGATTGGTTGATAAAATCCTATCAGCCAATCGGAATTAAGGTAGGAAAAATCCTATTGGCTGATGCAATCAGCCAATAGGATTGACCTTGCATTCTATTGGCTGATTGGAACAGCCAATAGAATGCAAGCTCAATCCTATTGGCTGATTGGATCAGCCAATCGGATTGAACTTCAATCCTATTGGCTGATTGCATCAGCCAATAGGATATTTCCTACCTTAATTCCGATTGGCTGATAGGATTCTATCAGCCAATCGGAATTCAAGGGACGCCATCTTGGATGACGTCAATTAAAGGACCAGTCATTCTGTCGTTGGCCGTCTGATGAAGAGGATGCTCCGCGTCGGATGTCTTGAAGATGGACCCACTCCGCTCCGGAAGGATGAAGATAGAAGATGCCGCCTGGATGAAGCCTTTTGCTGGTCTGGATGTCCTTTTCTGGCCGGATAGGATGAAGACTTCGGACCCTCTGGAGGACCACTTGTGCCCGGCTGGGTGAAGATGGCTCAAGGTAGGGTAATCTTCAAGGGGGTAGTGTTAGTTTTTTAAGGGGGGATTGGGTGGGTTTTAGAGTAGGGTTGGGTGTGTGGGTGGTGGGTTTTAATGTTGGGGGGTATTGTATTTTTTTTACAGGTGAAAGAGCTGATTACTTTGGGGCAATGCCCCGCAAAAAGGCCCTTTTAAGGGCTATTTGTAATTTAGTATAGGGTAGGAAATTTTATTATTTTGGGGGGCTTTTTTATTTTATTAGGGGATTAGATTAGGTGTAATTAGTTTAAAATTCTTGTAATTCTTTTTTTATTTTCTGAGTGTTTTATTTCTTCGTAATTTAGTTTATTTAATTTAATTGTAATTAATTATAGGTAGTTTAGGTAATTAGTTTAATTATAGTGTAGTGTTAAGTGTAATTGTAACTTAGGTTAGGGTTTATTTTACAGGTACTTTTGTGCTTATTTTAACTAGGAAGTTATTAAATAGTTAATAACTATTGAATAATTATTGCACCTAGTTAAAATAAATACAAAGTTGCCTGTAAAATAAAAATAAAACCTAAGCTAGATACAATGTAACTATTAGTTATATTGTAGCTAGCTTAGGGTTTATTTTATAGGTAAGTATATAGTTTTAAATAGGAATAATTTTATATTTAAGTTAGGGGGTGTTAGTGAAAGACTTAGGTTTAGGGGTTAATACATTTATTATAGTGGCGGCAGCAGATTAGGGGTTAATACATTTAATATAGTTGCGGCGACGTTGGGGGGGGCAGATTAGGGGTTAATAACTATAATGTAGGTGTCGGCGATGTTGGGGGCCATAGATTAGGGGTTCATAAGTTTAATGTAGGTGGCGGCAGTGTCCGGAGCGGCAGATTAGGGGTTAATAATTATAATGTAGGTGTCAGCGATAGCGGGGACGGCAGATTAGGGGTTAATAAGTGTAAGATTAGGAGTGTTTAGACTTGGGTTTCATGTTAGGGTGTTAGGTGCAGACATAAATTTCATTTCCCCATAGGAAACAATGGGGCTGCGTTAGGAGCTGAACGCTGCTTTTTGCAGGTGTTAGGTTTTTTTTCAGCCAACTCAGCCCCATTGTTTCCCATGGGGAAATCGTGCACAAGCACATTTTGCCAGTTTACCGCTACCGTAAGCAACCGTAAGCAACGCTGGTATTACAGTGAGATGTGGAGCTAAATTTTGCTCAACGCTCACTTTTCTGAGGCTAACGCCAGCTTGAAGAAAACTCGTAATACAAGCGTTGTCTTAAGTGAGCGGTAAGAAAAAAAGGCTTGTTAGCCCCGCACAGCCTTACCGACAAAAACTCGTAATCTAGGCGTATATGGGCAAACAACTCTGTATAGTATAAATTTAATCACACTGCACTCATATTGCAAATTATTTCAAAACAACAATGAACACAAAAGAGATTAGAAATTTTAACATGATCATAAAAGGAGAAAGAGAATAAATAAAACATTTTAAAAAAAGACTAAGCCCAGCACTGATGAACCATCCATGAATAAAATATAATGTAGTAATGGTGAATACAGTAATTTTTATTAAAATTGTTCTATAATACAAATCAACAGCATATGAATTGGTACAAACATATGACTTAGTAAAGTTAGTAACCTGTCCATAGACCAATATGTGTTGAAGGCTCATTAAACTCAATAAATTTCTGTTATGAATAGGAAAGATAACTATTTATACATATTTAATATTGATAGTGGTCTATGTGATAAAAATTACAACAGTTCTATTGGTCAATAGTGACAAGTCTCATTGGCATGTTACATTTTTGTGGTAGGAAAAAAACAAACCCTGCAACAAAGAAAACAAACAATTACTTTAATAATGCCCCTTTAACCTAGGTCTTGTACTAAGGGCTTTTTTAAAGGGCCACTAAACCCAAAATCTTTCTTTCATGATTCAGATAGAACATACAAATTTAAACATCATTACAATTTACTTCTATTATTTATTTTGCTTCATTTTTTAGATATCCTAGTTGAAGAAAAAGCAATGCACATGGATGAGCCAATCACATGAGGCTTCTATGTGCAGCAACCAATCAGCAGCTACTGAGCATATCTAGATATGCTTTTCAGCAAAAAATATCAAGATAATAAAACAAATTAGATAATAGAAGTAAATTAGAAAGATGTTTAAAAATGCATTCTCTTTCTAAATCATGAAAGAAAAAATGTGGGTGTCATGTCCCTTTAAGTCTTCATGTAAAAAAAAAAAAAGTCTGGATGCTAAAATACACATTTTATAAAATCCTGTCAATTAATGTAAGTAAAAAAAGATAACATATTGTAAATATGGGTGAATGCAAGCTAAGGCTTGTGCATGATTCTCTAATATGAAATGATGCATAAATATAGGGGTTTGACACAGTGTGACCCATTTATCAAGCTTCGGAAGGATTCCATAACCTGTCCACCTGCTCTGAGGAGGCAGACAGACATTGCCACAATTCAACCCGATCAAGTTGATTGACACCCCCCTGCTAGCGGCCGATTGGCTACGAATCTGCAGGTAGCTGCTGGTGCAATGCTGAATACGGAGAGCGTATTGCTCTCCGCATTCAGCGAGGTCTGTCGGACCTGATCCGCACTGTCGGATCAGGTCCGACAGACCTTTGTTAAACAGGGGCCAGTATCTGGGATATAACCACTCCCTTTATAAAACAATGAGGTAAAATTATACAATGCGACCAACCAATAAGCTGGGTGGTATAGAGCAGACAGTAAGAATTACAGAACCTTTTTGTATAAATGTTAGTATTTTTAACTTTAACTTCAAAATGCTGTTTTACTTTGAAAAGAATATAATATATACAATAAACTAGTGGGATGTGTTATATAAGAGGGGCAAAATCATTCACATAAGAAAATAGGGCGTAACATGAAGATGTATTTCCCTATTAATACATGGCAAGCAAAAAAATGTGGGTAAAATACTTATTACTAGTGGAGAAGTGAAGTTTACTGTAATTGTAGGTAAAAACCTTAACAATAAAAAACAACTATGTCCTGTCCTGTTATATGGTCTCTTTTTATTAAATGGTAATCTGATATAGAGGAGGTTGAATCTAACATTAAAATTTATGTTCTTTAATGTGTTTGCAAGCATGATGCAGTATTTTTAAAGGAGATGTACTGTAAAATTGGATTCTCTTAATTTGTTTCAAAAGATTGTTATACCAGCTGTAGAGTGTAAAATGTATTAGGAACTGCTCCTTTAGGTTTATTTCCTTATGCAAAATAGCAATTTATGTTCTTTGAAATCATAACACAGTTAAGTGGGCTGAGCTTGTAAGGAGACCGACCCTCTTTATCTTATCCTTTCCTATGCACACATACTTCCATATCTCTGTCTATATACATAAAGTACAGTAATTAGAGAGCAACTGAAAATGCACATTTTAGTAGAACTCTCTCCCACCTCCAATGTGATTTATTATGCAGCAAAGGCCTTTTAACACATGGGGCCCAAAATACACTTCAGCAGGTAAAATTTACCATTGGGAAAACATTAAAGGAGAGAAAAGTTGACAGTACATTGTCCCTTTAAATTAAATATATGTGATAAAAATCTGTTTTCGAGGGATTATATCTGCTCTTTTTTGCCTACTTTTTTTTATTTTTTACAGCAGTCTGATACAATACAGCCAATCAGATACTCAAATGAAGCAATGCAGATTACCATGACGTACAGGCTTCTTCTAGTGAAAAAGGAATACTGAAGAGCTACTAATCACGTGGAGACTGGAACACAATTACTTAATACTGGTAGGTAATACTTTATTTAAGATATGTAAAATAATACATTGGGCTTGATTTATCAAGCCGGGCGCCCCCCTACGGCTGCAGGTACTCACATGTAGACACAACATGGTTGGAAGTGATGCATTATAGTTTATGCGACATATTTCTGTACCTTAAAGGGACAATAAAGTCAAGATTAAACTTTGGTGATTTAGATACAACATGAAATTTTAAATAACTTTCCAATTTACTTATATTATCAATTTTGCTTTGTTCTCTTGGTGTGCTTTGTTAAAGAGTAATACTAGATGGGCTCAGGAGCGTGCACGTCTTTAGCCATCTGACAGCAATGTATGCAGCAATGTTGTATATACATGCAAACACTGCTGCCATAGAGTGCTAAGGACACGTGCATACTCCTAGGGGCCAATTTAACATATAAATTATACATCAGGTTGCAGATTTGTATCCAAAAAACCAGTAACATTGGCGGCTCAGCTAACTCCCAGTTTGGTTCCGAATATGAGGGCCAACAGAGGAGATAATTGGTTGAGAAAGACAGGATGTTTTAAATGTGGAGCAAGAACATGCTTATCTTGCCATTTGGTTGATGTGACAAATATTTTTAGGCCTTCTGTAGACGACAATGTATATCCCATAACCTTCTATGTGAACTGTAAGACTACGTTCGCCGTCTATTTATAGGAGTGCAGTTTTTGCAAGATCCAATATGTTGGAAAAACGACTAGAGAGGTCAATGTGAGGGTCAGGGAACATGTTAATGACGTGAAAAATTACTGCAAAGATTCCACAGTAGCCAGGCATTTTAATTTTATACATTTTACCAATGAAGGCAAGTTCAAGGTAAAAATTATTGATGTAGCTAAGGCCCCTTTAAGAGGGGGCAATAAGTATAAGATTTTGGATAAAAAAGAGTTATACTGGATCTATCAGTTAAAGACTAGAATCCCTAATGGTCTTAACCTTGAATGGGATATTAGCTACTTTGTATGAACAAACCTTAAAGATACATATGGAATTAGGTAACATTTATCAATATTAGATTGAAATAATATTTACTGTATAGCTAGAACTGTGTTAACCATACAGCTAAAATGGAATTTAGTAGATAGGAAATTGTCTATTTACAGTTATAGCAATATTGATAAATATATTTATCTGAGGGTTTGGTGTATATTCTTGTGTGTCTTTCATGTATCAGTGATAATGCAACAATGATGATATGGTTTAATCATCTAAAGGAATATGAAATGTGTGACATCTTTATATATGCTTAGCAAGTTGTAATAGGCCCATTTCTAATTTAATATGATGATTATATATAGTAAATATCCCATAAGATTTATTCCTTCCTTGATAAGTTTAATGTGAGAGCTTAAGACAGTGTAAACTGTAGCATATTTTATGTTTAAGTATCCTTTTAATGTTCAACTTGTGTAGTGATTATGACATTGAAGGGTTAAAATATGTACTTGTCCATGGCCTGTCTATAAGAAGGTCGTGGCTAGCACACCTGTTGTCTCTGATGAAACGCCACTAGGGGGCGTGAAACGCGCCAGACGTTCAGTCCATGATGTACCTGTGTGCCTGTAGTATTGCAAAATAAAGCCTTTAATTTTACTGCTAGGTGCTGCCAGACCCTTTTTGTTTCTTTGGATATTGTTGGCAAGTGATCCACTGCCTTTCGGGCATTGCACCTGATCACCGCAAGCATTAGTGTGCAAAGCTGGATACGGAAGCGCCTGTGACATCATCCGTAGGAGTCTGCATCCTGAGAACGCTGTGTGAGCTTGAAGCGGCCTCTACTTTGTGCGCATATTTAACAAACGTCTGTTGGACATGATCTGACAGTGCGGATCAGGTCCAACAGACCTCGCTGAATGCGGAGAGCAATAAGCTCTTTGTATTCAGCATTGCACCAGCCGCTAGCAGGGGGGTGTCAATCAACCCGATCGTACTCAATCGGGTTGAATTGCGGCGCTGTCTGCCTCCTCAGAGCAGGAGGACAGGTTATGGAGCAGCAGTCTTTAGACCGCTGCTTCATAACTGGTGTTTCTGGCGAGTCTGAAGGCTCGCCAGAAACACGGGCCCTCAAACTCCATCCGGAGCTTGATAAATGTGCCCCCTAGGCTTTAGCATTTCTATAAACATTGTTGCAAACACTACTGTCAGGTGGCTTAAAGTGAATGTAAAGTCAGCCTCCTGTCTAAACATCGGTGTAACAGTTGTGTATAAAAAACTGGACTTTCATTCATCAATTCCATATTTTTTAAATTGTTACCTTTATTTTCAATAGTTTGTAATGTTTCTCGCTATTGTCATCCTCCACCCGGCATTCGCGCTCCGTTCCTGTTGTTTATAAGGTACGTCTTCCTAGCCAATAACGGCTCTAACCACAGGGGGACTCACCCCCTTAGGATGACGTAATAAGTCCTTCTTGCGCATGCGTTCAATTGACGTTCAACGATCATTTACTGTAAGCTCGTGCACATTTCGCGCATGCGCAATAGAACTGTATACGGAGTCGCAATAGAACTGTATACGGAGTCCTAACTATTGTACCGCTCGGTAAGTTGATATGAAAGGGCTCCGTATAATGGCAGCTAATAGTTTTTGATGTATTAGAAAACATTATCATTTAAAAATTTCTAATACAATTAATTATATGGCTTGTGCAAACTAATTTATTTTAGATGTTAGTAAATGACTTTGACTCGATATAATTTTGTCTTGTAATTTGCGGTATTACAGGCTGGGGTGTTAGGAGATCCTGTCCTTTGCTTCCCAACGATAGTTTTCATTGAATGGACTCATTCAATGAATACTATGTTGTTTGACAGCGGAAACAGGACTAACGCATGCGCAATGGCAAATGTAAACGGGAGCGCGCAATGCTGATACATAAACAGCGGGTGGGACCGCTGTTTACGTAACATGGAGGAGAATTAGGAAACAGTGAGTGGGAGGAGCGGGTAAAGTAAATGAACGATATTTAGGATATAAAATTTGAAAGAAATGATAACTTTTATTAAAAAATTATTGTTGCGGTAACCTTAATAGGATGATTGTCTACATAACTATATCATCCAAACCTGAAAAATTGACATTCACTTTAAGAAACGTACACGCTCCTGAACTTACCTAGGCTTACTCTTTAAAGGGACAGACTACTCCAGAATTTTCATTATTTGAAAAGATAGATAATCCCTTTATTACCCATTCCCCAGTTTTGCACAACCAACACTGTTATATTAATACACATATTACCTCTGTAATTATCTTGTATCTAAGCCTCTGCAGACTGCCCCCTTACCTCAGTGCAAACAGTTTAGCCAATCAGTGCAGACTCCTAAATAACTCCACGGGAGTGAGAACAATGTTATCTAATATGACACACATGAACTAGTACTGTCTAACTGTGAAAAATATTCAAAATGCTCCGAGCTGAGAGGTGGTTTTCAACGGTTTAGAAATCAGTTTGAGCCTAGCTAGGTTTAGCTTTTCAAAAATTCCACCAAGGGAACAAAGCAAATTTGATAATAAAAGTAAATTGGAAAGTTGTTTAAAATTGCATGCCCTATCTGAATCATGAAAGTTTAATTTTGACCAGACTGTCCCTTTAACAAAAGATACCAAGAGGATTAAGTAAAATTGATAATAGAAGTAAAATGGAAATTTGTTTAAAATTGCATGCTCTATCCAATACATTAAAGATTAATTTGACTTTACTGTCCCTTTAAAGCCGATGCAAAAAGTATTTTCTTTCCATGTTTCTGCAGTGGGGGCTGGCTGGCTCCTTGATTTGGATAAAAAAATATTTTAACTTAAACATCTGTAGTGTAAAAAGAATGAATGAAACCATCATTGAACAAAACCAGTCTGGTAGTTTTAATAATCCCAGCAAATAAGACTAACACACATAAGCTATTTAATAGACAGGAAAATTACAGTCTTTTTAAACGCTGCTTCACATTTGTTGACTCAAATTACTAAAGAGTTTGTAAAGTAAATAACAAGCTAAATGAATGCGGTGCTGCAACTTACAAACACATTGTTTATTTGGTGCTGGAAGTTCATAAAATTTGATGACAAATCTAAACTGCTTGACGTACCAGGTCTTTCCCATGCATTTTAAAGTCTCAGATCCTATTTGATCCTTTAGCTGTTTCAGGTGTTATCATGGGTCACAAAAACACAACAGCAGAATGCAAGTTACATATCAACAAAAGTGATGGCCAACTTCCTAAAACCTGGGGTTCCCACATCAAAATTTTAGATGCCTTAAGGGACAAATTTTAAAATATATATTAAAGGGGGTTTATTGCGGGTGTTTGCGTGTGTCAGGTTTATCACTTGTAGTACAAGTTACAAGAAAATGCGATCACTTGAGCGCAATTGAAGTTAATGTGCGTTGGGATACTGCGTCCTCAGAGCTCTGGTTAACTGTTTTGTGAAACAAAATAAGTGTCGCAAAACACATCAAAAATACATTACAAAGTACAGTCCCACTTATAATAACACTGTCTAATAAAAAATATTTTAAGAAATACAGTATACATATATATATATATATTGCACAAAAAAGATATAAGGTGTTAGAAAAAAAAGGCAGGCAAAGCTTTTTAACATAGAGATGCATACATATACATGTCTAAAGACATGTGTGTGTGCAGAAGTATTTATGTGTATATATGTATTTACAGATATATATACACATAAACACATAAATACATACAGTATGTAGACACATAAGACAGAAATACACACACACACATATGTACAGTATAGTTGTGTGTGCGCATTGGAGCCCTGTGCAGTTAAGTAGATGAAAACATGGAAAAGCATATTTATGCAATATTCATATTTAATAAAGTGTTATACTGTGTGTTTACTGTACATATTTCACATTCCAATGTTCTGCACATAGCAGAAAATGCTCTATGTACTTATAAATAATTATTCATAAATATAAATATGTTGCTCCATTGACTTCTATGGGTATATGTTAACGCGTGTAGTTATCCTAAGTTCAGATTTTTGCACACATTTGGTTAGTGCTCATGCGAAAAACAGTTTACTTTTAACTTGTAATACAAGTGCTACCTGACGCGTGCGCAAAACGTACTTCTAGCAGAGTTAGTGTGCAAGCATAAACTACTGCTCCACTTGTAAGCTGGTACTATTTATTTCCTACAAAATGTCCAGTACCACAGCATCAGATTTAAGTAAATTTGCAGCATACCCACTGTTTTCTGTTCTCCCCTATTTTTAGAGCACACATTTTTAGAAATATTTTTTCCTGGGGCCACAAAAACGATAGCACACATGCGGCTATATTAAAAGTGTTGCGGTACAGCTTTTAGAGCTAAATAAAAACAGGGCCAGAGTTTTGTATTAGGCAGTATAGGCAGCCACCTTAGGGCGCATCAGCAGGGGGGCACTGAGAGCGGTGCTGAGTTGCAGACTGCTGCCTTTGATAAAAAATATTTTTTACGTATTTTTATTTTTTTAAAATTTGATCTGCGGCTGTACGCAACTAAACTAAACTGTTTACTACTTTATACTTCCAAAGTTCCAATCCTGGTCCTGAGTGATACCTGTGTGCCGCCCCCCCCCCCCCCGTCCCACTCTGGGCTGGCCCATCTGCCCGGCTATATTGCTTATATTATAGCCTATCATTATGGAGTCCGTGCACACAGCGCGTGCGTGTTGTGATGACCATGACCGTCAGAGGAGCTTAGTGGAGGACTGGAGGTGACGAAGCGGAGCTTACTTGCCTTGCGCAGCTGCTGCGCATCGCCTGCCGCTGCCAGTGAGTGGTTGACTGTCTACCGTCCTGACGTCATGTCACTCCCTCTGAGAGGAAGAAATTGTGCAGGATGAGCCGCGGCCGCCTGAAGTCTCCACGTGATACAGGCTCACACACTCTCTGCAGCCACTATCTGAGCCCGCAGATGTCAAGTGAAGTCGATGAGGACTGAGGAGCAGGAAGGAAATGGAATGGTGGCACTAGGGGGTCTCTAAAGAAGGGAAGCGGTCATTTCTAGCCTAGTAATGGGGGGGGGCTCTGAGGTGGAGGGGTCCGGTAGCCGGAGTTGGCATTTGGAATAGTGGGGGTCTCTGAGGGGGCCACTGAGTGTCACAACATTATACAACAATAAACCAATTTATCAGAGAAGTTATTTTTTGTTAAAGAGGTCCACTAGGCCACATGAGCAGTCAAAAAGCATATTACTGTGCTACACCTATAAATATATATCTTCATGTACTACAACAAACAGATTCTATTATAATACATGAAGACATAATATAAAACAAGCAGCAGCCCTTTAATCATATATACTGTTGTCTTATCAATTATCAATGGTGCGTAAATACTGCATTTCCACTTATAAATTACTTTATAGATGTGAGTTAGACTGAGTAGTGAGTGACACGGGGGGGGGGGGGCAAAATGGCAAACTAGTGCCAAAAGAAATGCTTTATTGCCCCTTGGAAGACCAAATATGTTTTATTCAGGCAGATGAAAATCCTCTCCAATTACCTCTTAGTAAAATTATTGGTTTGTTAATTTTGGAATTGAACAATGATTGTAGCCATACCATTTGAAAATAATTCAACCCATTTAAAAAAACAACAAAAAAAACTATTAATATAATCAATAACAGGCTTCTATATTTTTGCTCAGTTTGTTCCTGGAGTATTTGGACTTATTTCAGATATTACATTTTGAATCTCTTCGTTTAACAAAAAATAGTAAATGCTTCATGAATTTATTATTCAAATGTCCTGTGCAATAATTAAATGGATTTAACACAAAACTGTATTTTCCATACAGCCAAAAAAAAACCCAGAACTTTACAATATACTTTATTTTTTTTCTCCCTGTAATTAAAAGGGAATCTAAACCCCAACAGCTGCAGGCAGGTCTGGCAATGAGTCTGAGTGTGGGTCAGGTGCGGCACTGTGAGACTGTCTGTGGCACTTTACAGCTGAGTGGCAGTGGCACACAATTGGCATAATCCGATCCATTGCTAATTTGCTGGCAATTACCCCCCCCCCCCCCGCCCAAGGGATAAGTGTGTTGAGAGACTGACTGGTGTTGTCAACAACTTGAGGCAGAGGAGGATGGTGAGTGTGCACTGGCTTTGGCCTGGCACTGGCACAGCTGCATAATTAACCCCACACCACACAATTTATTTAAACAGACAGTCACTCTCTCACTCAGACTCAGGCCTCTAGTTATCAAGCCGTCAACCTCAAATACGCTGGAATTCCGCAGCGTATTTGTGGCGAGGATGATTCGCCTAAGTTATCAAGCCCTTTACACCGGCAAAAGTAGAATTTTGTGACGTAAGCTTCGATCCGCCGGACTCAGTCTGACACAGATAGATTCTTACGTCTCTCCAGATGTTCCGCACACAAGTTCGGCACAATCTGACTACTTTTGCTAGTTATCAAAAAACTAGCAGGTACGCTCGGCACTTTTCCGGCCCAGCGTACCTGGAGGCGGCGGATCCCATAGGAATCAATGGGAGTCTGACCATAGCGAAAGTTCATGTTCACTGCTGCCCGACATCCCATTGATATACCTATGGGAGATGTCTGCACCTAACACCCTAACATGTACCCCGAGTCTAAACACCCATAATCCGCCCCCCCTACACCGCCGCAACTAAATAAAGTTATTACCCCCTAAACCGCCGCTCCCGGAGCCCACCGCAAGCTACATTATACATATTAACCCCTAATCTGTCCCCCCTACACCGCCGCAACTAAATAAAGTTATTAACCCCTAAACCGCCACTCCCGGACACCGCCGCAACTATAATAAATGTATTAACCCCTAAACCGCCGCTCCCGGAGCCCACCGCCACCTACATAATACCTATTAACCCCTATCCTGCCCCCCCTACCCCGCCGCCACTATAATAAATTTATTAACCCCTATCCTGCCGATCCCGGACCCCGCCGCAACTAAATAAATTGTTTAACCCCTAAACCGCCACTCCCGGACCCCGCCGCCACCTATATTAAACTTATTAACCCCTAATAATACCTTTATTAACCCCTATCCTGCCCCCTATACCGCCGCAACTATAATAAAATTATTAACCCCTAAAGCTAAGTCTAACCCTAACCCTAACACCCCCCTAACTTACATATTAATTAAATAAATCTAAATATTATAACTCTTATTAACTAAATTATTCCTATTTAAAACTAAATACCTTTAAAATAAACCATAATATAGCTACAATATAAATAATAATTATATTGTAGCTATTTTAGGATTTATATTTATTTTACAGGTAACTTTGTATTTATTTTAGCTAGTTAGAATAGTTATTAAATAGTTATTTAATAACTACCTAGCTAAAAGAAATACAGAATTACCTGTAAAATAAATCATAACCCAAGTTACAATTAAACCTAACACTACACTATCATTAAATTAATTAAATAAATTACCTACAAATTACTAGAATTAAATACAATTAAATAAACTAACTAAAGTACAAAAAATAAAAAAAACTAAGTTACAAAAAATAAAAAAAATAAATTACAAACATTTCAAAAATATTACAACAATTTTAAGCTACTTACACCTAATCTAAGCCCCCTAATAAAATAACAAATCCCCCCAAAATAAAAAAATTCCCTACCCTATTCTACATTAAAAAGTTAACAGCTCAATTACCTTACCAGCCCTTAAAAGGGCCTTTTGCGGGGCATGCCACAAAGAAAACAGCTCTTTTGCCTGTAAAATAAAAATAACCCCCCCCAACATTAAAACCCACCACCCACATACCCCTACTCTAACCCAAACCCCCCTTAAATAAACCTAATACTACCCCCCTGAAGATCATCCTACCTTTAGCCGTCTTCAGCCAGCCGACCACCGATGGAACCGAAGAGGAGATCCGGAGCGGCAGAAGTCATCATCCAAGGGGCGCTGAAGAAGTCTTCCATCCGATTGAAGTCATCATCCAGGCGGCGCTGAAGAAATCTTCCATCCGATTGAAGTCATCATCCATACGGCGTCTTCAATCTTCATCCATCTGGAGCGGAGCGGAGCCATCTTCAGACGAGCCTACGTGGAGCTATCTTCTTCCACTGACGACTGAAAAACGAATTACGGTTCCTTTAAGTGATGTCATCCAAGATGGCGTCCCTCGAATTCCGATTGGGTGATAGGATTCTATCAGCCAATCGGAATTAAGGTAGGAAAAATCAGATTGGCTGATGGATTGGTAGTGTTAGGTTTATTTAAGGGGGGTTTGGGTTAGAGTAGGGGTATGTGGGTGGTGGGTTTTAATGTTGGGGGGGTTGTATTTTTTTTTTACAGGCAAAAGAGCTGAATTCTTTGGGGCATGCCCCGCAAAAGGCCCTTTTAAGGGCTGGTAAGGTAATTGAGCTGTTAACTTTTTAATGTAGAATAGGGTAGGGAATTGTTTTATTTTGGGGGATTTGTTATTTTATTAGGGGGCTTAGATTAGGTGTAAGTAGCTTAAAATTGTTGTAATATTTTTTAAATGTTTGTAACTTATTTTTTTTATTTTTTGTATCTTAGCTTTTTTTATTTTTTTGTACTTTAGTTAGTTTATTTAATTGTAGTTATTTGTAGGTAATTTATTTAATTTATTTAATGATAGTGTAGTGTTAGGTTTAATTGTAACTTAGGTTACGATTTATTTTACAGGTCATTTTGTATTTCTTTTAGCTAGGTAGTTATTAAATAGTTAATAACTATTTAATAACTATTCTAACTAGCTAAAATAAATACAAAGTTACCTGTAAAATAAATATAAATCCTAAAATAGCTACAATGTAATTATTAATTACATTGTAGCTATCTTAGGGTTTATTTTACAGGTAAGTATTTAGTTTTAAATAGGAATAATTTATCTAATGATAGTGTAGTGATAGGTGTAATTGTAACTTAGGTTAGTTTTTATTTTACAGGTAAATTTGTCTTTATTTTAACTAGGTAGCTATTAAATAGTTAATAACTATTTAATAGCTATTGTACCTAGTTAAAATAAATTGAAAGTTGCCTGTAAACTAAAAATAAATCCTAAGATAGCTACAATATAATTATTATTTATATTGTAGCTATATTAGGGTTTATTTTAAAGGTAAGTATTTAGTTTTAAATAGGAATAATTAATTTAATAGTTAAATTTATTTAGATGTATTTAATTCATATTTAAGTTAGGGGGGTGTTAGGGTTAGACTTAGGTTTAGGGGTTAATAATTTTATTATAGTGGTGGCGGTGTGGGGGGCAGGATAGGGGTTAATAAATGTATTATAGGTTGCGGCGGTATAGGGGGGCAGGATAGGGGTTAATAAGTTTAATATAGGTGGCGGCGGGGTCCGGGAGCGGCGGATTAGGGGCTAAACAATTTATTTAGTTGCGGCGGGGTCCGGGATCGGCAGGATAGGGGTTAATAAATTTATAATAGGTGGCGGCGGTATAGGGGGGGCAGGATAGGGTTTACTAGGTATTATGTAGGTGGCGGTGGGCTCCGGGAGCGGCGGTTTAGGGGTTAATACATTTATTATAGTTGCGGCGGTGTCCGGGAGCGGCGGATTTAGGGGTTAATAACTTTATTTAGTTGCTGGGGGCTCCGGGGGAGCCGGGATAGGGGGTAGAACAGTGTAGTTAGTTTGGGTGCTTAGTGACAGCTTGTCAATAAAGCTGTAAAAAAGCCGAAGAGCAGCGAGATCGGATGAGTGATAACTATCACAGTCCGCTGCTCATCGCCCCGTACTTGGTGCGCAGCTTTTTGACAGCTTTATTGATAACTTTGGCATGCGTATTCAGGTCCGCGGCGGCGATTTGAGGCAAGCTTAGGCGGGCGTATTGGGGCCGGCGAAGGCAGGTAAGTAGACACGTTGATAACTAGAGGCCTCAGTGTCTATTTAGTCAACTGTCAGAGTAATACAGTCATGAAAAAGGCCAATATATTTCAATAAAATGAATAATTCATTTTATTTAAATATATTGGCCTTTTTAATTAAAATAGAATAGAACTGGCTAACTGTTATATACATGATAGAAGCTGGCATGGCAGACTTTGCCTTGGTGCTGGGGCCCATACCACTGCCAGTCTGCCAGCCAGTGAGGTGTATGTACAGTACTTCACTTCTGTTTTTTTTTTTTTTATATCTTTGCAGGCAGCAGGCCAGGGGTTAAAGTAAATTTCAGTTTGGGCAATGCTAGTGGGACAATAGAACAGCTATGTAAAAATGTATGTAATTCTGCTCCTATTTGTGTAGCTGTTACTTGTAAACTGTGACATGTTTTCTACCTTGATGTAGAAATGTGTTATGTTTAGACCCCATGGGCCTAGATTTGGAGTTTGGCGTTAGCCGTGAAAACCAGCGTTAGAGGCTCCTAACGCTGGTTTTAGACTAACTCCGGTATTTGGAGTCACTCAAAATAGGGTCTAACGCTCACTTTTCAAACGCGACTTTTCCATACCGCAGATCCCCTTACGTCAATTGCGTATCCTATCTTTTCAATGGGATCTTTCTAACTCCGGTATTTAGAGTCGTGTCTGAAGTGAGCGTTAGAACTCTAACGACAAAACTCCAGCCGCAGGAAAAAAGTCAGTAGTTAAGAGCTTTTTGGGCTAACGCCGGTTCATAAAGCTCTTAACTACTGTACTCTAAAGTACACTAACACCCATAAACTACCTATGTACCCCTAAACCGAGGCCCCCCCACATCGCCGCCACTCGATTAAATTTTTTTAACCCCTAATCTGCCGACCGCCATCTACGTTATACTTATGTACCCCTAATCTGCTGCCCCTAACACCGCCGACCCCTGTATTATATTTATTAACCCCTAATCTGCCCCCCACAACGTCGCCGCCAGCTACCTACAATAATTAACCCCTAATCTGCCGACCGCAAAGTGCCGCCACCTACATTATAGCTATGTACCCCTAATCTGCTGCCCCTAACACCGCCGACCCCTATATTATATTTATTAACCCCTAATCTGCCCCTCTCAACGTCGCCTCCACCTGCCTACACTTATTAACCCCTAATCTGCCGAGCGGACTGCACCGCTACTATTATAAAGTTATTAACCCCTAATCCGCCTCACTGCCGCCTCACTAACCCTATAAGAAATAGTATTAACCCCTAATCTGCCCTCCCTAACATCGCCGACACCTAACTTCAATTATTAACCCCTAATCTGCCGACCGGAGCTCACCGCTATTCTAATAAATGGATTAACCCCTAAAGCTAAGTCTAACCCTAACACTAACACCCCCCTAAATTAAATATAATTTTAATCTAACGAAATTAATTAACTCTTATTAAATAAATTATTCCTATTTAAAGCTAAATACTTACCTGTAAAATAAACCCTAATATAGCTACAATATAAATTATAATTACATTGTAGCTATTTTAGGATTAATATTTATTTTACAGGCAACTTTGTAATTATTTTAACCAGGTACAATAGCTATTAAATAGTTAAGAACTATTTAATAGTTACCTAGTTAAAATAATTACAAAATTACCTGTAAAATAAATCCTAACCTAAGTTACAATTAAACCTAACACTATACTATCATTAAATTAATTAAATAAAATACCTACAATTACCTACAATTAAACCTAACACTACACTGTCAATACATTAATGAAATACAATATCTACAAATAACTACAATGAAATAAACTAACTAAAGTACAAAAAATAAAAAAGAACTAAGTTACAAAAAATAAAAAAATATCTACAAACATAAGAAAAATATTACAACAATTTTAAACTAATTACACCTACTCTAAGCCCCCTAATAAAACAACAAAGCCCCCCAAAATAAAAAATGCCCTACCCTATTCTAAATTACTAAAGTTAAAAGCTCTTTTACCTTACCAGCCCTGAACAGGGCCCTTTGCGGGGCATGCCCCAAGAAGTTCAGCTCTTTTGCCTGTAAAAAAAAACATACAATACCCCCCCCCCAACATTACAACCCACCACCCACATACCCCTAATCTAACCCAAACCCCCTTTAAATAAACCTAACACTAAGCCCCTGAAGATCATCCTACCATGTCTTCACCTCACCAGGTATCACCGATCCGTCCTTGCTCCAAAATCTTCATCCAACCCAAGCGGGGGTTGGCGATCCATCATCCGGTGGCTGAAGAGGTCCAGAAGAGGCTCCAAAGTCTTCATCCTATCCGGGAAGAAGAGGCGATCTGGACCGGCAACCATCTTGATCCAAGCGGCATCTTCTATCTTCATCCGATGACGACCGGCTCCATCCTGAAGACCTCCACCGCGGACCCATCTTCTTCCGGCGACGTCCAACTGAAGAATGACGGTTCCTTTAAGGGACGTCATCCAAGATGGCGTCCCTCGAATTCCGATTGGCTGATAGGATTCTATCAGCCAATCGGAATTAAGGTAGGAATATTCTGATTGGCTGATGGAATCAGCCAATCAGAATCAAGTTCAATCCGATTGGCTGATCCAATCAGCCAATCAGATTGAGCTTGCATTCTATTGGCTGATCGGAACAGCCAATAGAATGCGAGCTCAATCTGATTGGCTGATTGGATCAGCCAATCGGATTGAACTTGATTCTGATTGGCTGATTCCATCAGCCAATCAGAATATTCCTACCTTAATTCCGATTGGCTGATAGAATCCTATCAGCCAATCGGAATTCGAGGGACGCCATCTTGGATGACGTCATTTAAAGGAACCGTCATTCGTCGTTCAGGATGGATGTTCCGCGTCGGAGGTCTTCAGGATCCTGCCGCTCCGCTCCGGATGGATGACCATAGAAGATCCCGCTTGGATGAAGACTTCAATCGGATGGAAGACCTCTTCTGCCCCACTTGGATGAAGACATCAGCCGGATCATGGACCTCTTCAGCCCCCCGCTTGGGCTTGGATCAGGACATCGGAGGAGATCTTCTGGACCGATCAGTAAACCTGGCAGGGTGAAGACAAGGTAGGAAGATCTTCAGGGGCTTAGTGTTAGGTTTATTTAAGGGGAGTTTGGGTTAGATTAGGGCTATGTGGGTGGTGGGTTGTAATGTTGGGGGGGGTTGGGGGGGTATTGTATGTTTTTTTGTTACAGGCAAAAGAGCTGAACTTCTTGGGGCATGCCCCGCAAAGGGCCCTGTTCAGGGCTGGTAAGGTAAAAGAGCTTTGAACTTTAGTAATTTAGAATAGGGTAGGGCATTTTTTTATTTTGGGGGGCTTTGTTATTTTATTAGGGGGCTTAGAGTAGGTGTAATTAGTTTAAAATTGTTGTAATATTTTTCTTATGTTTGTAAATATTTTTTTATTTTTTGTAACTTAGTTCTTTTTTATTTTTTGTACTTTAGATTGTTTATTTCATTGTAGTTATTTGTAGGTATTGTATTTAATTTATTTATTGATAGTGTAGTGTTAGGTTTAATTGTAGATAATTATAGGTATTTTATTTAATTAATTTATTGATAGTGAAGTGGTAGGTTTAATTGTAACTTAGGTTAGGATTTATTTTACAGGTAAATTTGTAATTATTTTAACTATTTTAGCTATTAAATAGTTCTTAACTATTTAATAGCTATTGTACCTGGTTAAAATAAATACAAAGTTACCTGTAAAATAAATATTAATCCTAAAATAGCTACAATGTAATTATAATTTATATTGTAGCTATATTAGGATTTATTTTACAGGTAAGTATTTAGCTTTAAATAGGAATAATGTATTTAATAAGAGTTAATTAATTTCGTTAGATTAAAATTATATTTAACTTAGGGGGGTGTTAGTGTTAGGGTTAGACTTAGCTTTAGGGGTTAATCCATTTATTAGAATAGCGGTGAGCTCCGGTCGGCAGATTAGGGGTTAATAATTGAAGTTAGGTGTTGGCGATGTTAGGGAGGGCAGATTAGGGGTTAATACTATTTATTATAGGGTTAGTTAGGCGGATTAGGGGTTAATAACTTTATAATAATAGCGGTGCGGTCTGGTCGGCAGATTAGGGGTTAATAAGTGTAGGCAGGTGGAGGCGACGTTGTGGGGGGCAGATTAGGGGTTAATAAATATAATATAGGGGTCGGCGGTGTTAGGGGCAGCAGATTAGGGGTACATAAGGATAATGTAAGTAGCGGCGGTTTACGGAGCGGCAGATTAGGGGTTAAAAATAAAATGCAGGTGCGAGCGATAGCGGAGACGGCAGATTAGGGGTTAATAAGTGTAAAGTTAGGGGTGTTTAGACTCGGGGTACATGTTAGGGTGTTAGGTGCAGACTTAGGAGGTGTTTCCGCATAGCAAACAATGGGGCTGCGTTAAGAGCTGAACGCGGCTTTTTTGCAGGGTTTTTTTCAGCTCAAACAGCCCCATTGTTTTCTATGGGGGAATCATGCACGAGCACGTTTTTGAGGCTGGCCGCTTGCGTAAGCAACTCTGGTATTGAGAGTTGAAGCTGCGTTAAAAATGCTCTACGCTCCTTTTTTGGAGCCTAACGCAGCCTTTATGTGGACTCTCAATACCAGAGTTATTTTTATGGTGCGGCCAGAAAAAAGCCGGCGTTAGCTACGCGGGTCCTTACCGACAAAACTCCAAATCTAGGCCATGTTGTTTTGTCGTTCATAGTGTGTCAATTTGTCAAGTCATGTGGTGCTGTGCAGTGTTGGGCTGCCTGTCCATACATATTGCACTCCACTTTCTAGTTAAAACATACTCTATAGGTGTAACACAATGTGAAACATGATGTGCAGTTGTATGGCTCGGTGAGATGCTGTCTTTCAATAACATGTTGTATTGTCATGTCGGTATAGCTGTAACGCAAGCATTTTAGCCTGTAACGCAATGTCCATTCCACACTCAAAAAAATGAAGTTTTTGTGTGGGATTTTCATAGTGCCAGTATTACAGGTTGTGCGTTCAGGCTAAAAAGCTTGCGTTACAGACTAAACCGACACGATCCATACCGCCATCTGAGACCAGTAGTTATGGATTTTGCGAAACAAAAATATTTCACAAAACTCATAACTAAACTGTTACAAAGTACAGTTGGTACAGTTAGCTCAGTTGGTAAAATGCCCCGACTAGAAAAGCCTGTTCACAGATCCAAAGGTCACAGGTTCAAATCCCTGCAGGGCCGACTCAGCCCTTCATCCTTCCGAGGTAGATAAAATGAGTACCATTAAATTGGGTAATAATAACAACTATTACTATTCAGCTGCCGATTTGGTTAATTCCGAGAGCGGACGCTGAAATAAATACTAGTTATTATTATTATAAACTACCTATTAACCCCTAAGCCACCGCCCTCCTGCATAACAAACACTTTAATAAAGCAATTAACCCCTAATCCGCCGCTCCCCGACATCGCCGACACTATAATAAAGCTATTAACCCCTAATCCACCGCTCCCCAACATCGCCGAAACTATAATAAAGCTATTAACCCCTAAACCTCCAGCCTCCCATATCGACATCACTAAATAAACTTATTAACCCCTAAACCTACAGCCCCCCACATTGCCGCTACTAAATAAACCAATTAACCCCTAAACCTCCAGCCCTCCACATCGCCACCACTAAATAAATTTATTAACCCCTAAACCTCCAGCCTTCCACATCGCCACCACTAAATAAACCTATTAACCCCTAAACCTCCAGCCCCCCACATCGCCGCTACTAAATAAACCTATTAACCCATAAACCGCCAGCCCCCACATCGCAAAACACTAAATTAAACTATTAACCCCTAAACCTAACACCCCCTAAATTTAAATTTCAATATATCTTAAAATAAATAAAAACTAACCTGTGAAATAAAATAAACCTAACATTAAACTATAAATTAACCTAACATTACTATTCAAATAAAATTAAAAGATACTACCAATTACAAAACCTAAATTACAAATTTAAAAAAACCTAACACAATGAAAAAAATTACAAAATCTAAAATTACAAAAAATAATAACACTAAATTACAAAAAATTAAAAAACTAAGCTTACAAAAAAGCTTACAAAAAATAATAAACGTTCAAATCAGCCAATAGGATTTCAGTAGCTCTCATCCTATTGGCTGTTTTGAACAGTCAATAGGATTGCAGAAGCTCTCATCCTATTGGCTGATTTGAATTTGAAGAATCAAATCAGCCAATAGGAATGCAAACTACACCATTTTGAAACGGCTTACTTGCATTCAACTTCAGTGAACGGCGGTAACCGTATGAAGAGGACACTCCGCGCAGGATGTCTTCGCCGTCCGGGATGGCTCGGCTCTGCTCCACGCCGCCGGAATGAAGATAGAAGACGCCCCCGCGATGGATGAAGGTGTCGCCACCTGGATGAAGACTTCTCGCCAACTGGAGGGAGATGGATGTCCGGACTTCAGGAACCATGAGTAGATTTTATGGGGTTAGTGTTAGTTGGGGTTTTTTTAGATTAGGGCTTTGGGCTTTTGTAAAAGAGCTGAATGTCCTTTTAAGGGCAGTGAAAAAAAGAGCTGAATGTCCATTTAAGGGCAACAACAAAGGTTGTTTTTAGAGTTAGGTTTTTATTTTGGGTGGTTGGTTTTACTGTTGGGGGGACTTTTTACAGGTAAAAGAGCTGTTTAACTTAAGGCAATGCCCTACAAAAGGCCCTTTTAAGGGCTATTGGAAGTTTAGTGTAGGCTAGGGGGTGTTTGTTATTGGGAGGGGGCTTTTTTATTTTTATAGGGCTATTAAATTAGGTGTTATTGTTTTAATTTTTGATAATTTTGTTTATTTTTTGTAAGCTTAGTGTTTTTTATTTTTCGTAATTTAGTGTTTATTATTTTTTGTAATTTTAGATTTTTTCATTTTTTTCATAGTGTTAGGTTTTTTAAATTTGTAATTTAGGTTTTTTAATTGGTAGTATTTTTTTATTTTATTAGAATAGTAATGTTAGGTTAATTTATAGTTTAATGTTAGGTTTATTTTTATTTCACAGGTAAGTTTTTATTTATTTTAAGATAGTTATACTGTCATTTTAATTTTAAGTTTGGGGGGGTGTTAGGTTTAGGGGTTAATAGTTTAATTTAGTGTTTTTTGATGTGGGGGGCTGACAGTTTAGGGGTTAGTAGGTTATTTAGTAGCGGCGATGTGGGGGGCCAGAGGTTTAGGGGTTAATAGGTTTATTTAGTAGCGGCGATGTGGGGGCGCCAGAGGTTTAGGGGTTAAAAAGTTTATTTAGTGGCGGCGATGTCAGGGAGTGGCGGAATAGGGGTGAATAACTTTATTATAGTGTCTGCGATGTTGGGGAGTGGCAGAATAGGAGTTAATAACTTTATTATAGTGTTGGCAATGTCGGGCAGCGGCGCAATAGGGGTTAATAACTTTAGTTAGGTGTCAGAGATGTTGGAGGTGGCGGATTAGGGGCGTTTAGACTTGGGGTTTATCTTAAGGTGTTAGGTTTAAACTTAACTTTTTTTCCCATAGACATCAATGGGGTTGCGTTACGGAGGTGTCAGGTTTTCTTCTTAACACTCTCTCCTCATTGATGTCTATGGGGGAAAGCGTTCAAGAGCACGTCAAAGCAGCCCTTGGCTTTTGTGCGGTACGGCGCTTAACGCCACCATATCGCATGCACAAGGATGCTTTTCAGTAACTCGTAATGGCTAACTCGTAATGGCAGCGCTATGGAGAGCATTAGTTTTGCACCCTGTTTAGCGCAAAACTCATATTTTAGGTGATTGTTAGTTCTGCTTTTTCCAAGGGGCCACAAAAACTAGGGTAGAGGGCCTTATGTGGCCCTTTGACTGCCGTTTGGCCACCCCTGATGTAAAGAGTAGAAGTGACTAACGTATTTAATCTGTCCTGTAAGGAGTATTCTGCCTATGACCGAGGGGCACAAACAACCAGACAGTGATTTTAATCTGGCCCCTACTAAGGGTCGATTTATCAAAGGCTTCGCACCCCTACAACTTCAGGTTCTCAGAAGAGAACCTGCAGTTCGTATTTATGACGCCGCGGCCATCAGACCGTTGCTTCCCTAACTCTTCGCCATATTTTAGGTGGTGAATTTTAATCACGCGCGGACAGGGGGCAGCGTTGCACAAGAGCGCAAAATTGCGTTTTTGTGCAATGCTGAATTCCAGCAGCAGCCTCAATCTCTGTCTGCCGTAGCTTGATAAATTGACCCCTTAGTCTATGGGTTTGCAGCAACCAAAGTATCGGTCTTCTTTGCAGCTGGCTCGTTTCTGGTCAGCTATGCTAATCAGTTTCTAAATTATGTTCATGGATTGTGCAAGTATAACCTCCTATTGTGCCCCATCATATAAAAAAAGATATCTACATATTGTCTAACTAAGATTTTACTTCTACAAAAGCCATAAACCTACATAGAAATAAACCTACATATATACTGACTCCTAAATACAGTAATGCTGTAGAAAAAGCTATTGGAGAAAGGCAGAATAGCAATATAGAATCTCAGAACCTTAGACCTCACTATAATATCACACACACACAAAAAGTAATCAAAATACAGCTTTTTGTTGCAGGCACTTCCTGAGAAACTGAGGCGCAACATCTCAATTGTTCAAGCACTCTATACAGTTTGGGGACCATTAAAAAACGAACTCATAGGGGTAGATTTATCAAGCAGCGGATGCTGTTTTCTACGCTCAAAGTTTCCGGCTTGGAAACGGAAGTTAAGAAGCAGCAGTCGTAAGATCCGATTGGGATGATTGACACCCCCTGCTAGCGGACGATTGGCCACAAATGTGCAGGGGGTGGCATTGCACAAGCATTTTACAAGTAATGTTTATGCAATGTTAAATTCCAACAGCGTATGCTGTCAGCATTTAGCGATGTCGGGCGGACATGATTCACTACAGTGAATCATGTTCGCCTGGCACTTGATAAATTGACCCCATAAACTGAACTGTAGCACACAATCAATACTGGGCAACTCATATAAGAAAAGAATAATGGGACATCGTGATAAGGTAACAGATTTGGAACAATAAAATGCATATTTTTAAGTAAAAGAAGTCACATTACATGTTTTTGATTTAGTAGATTTTATTTAGAAATCAGTAACATATTCTGGAGAAGTTCAGCAATATGCAAAGATTTCACTAATCAAATAAAGCTGAATATTTTAGAATTTTACTCTGAAGCTAGCGTTTTTTTGGCTATGTGAGGAAGACTTTTTTGGCAAGGAGAGAGGATTACTTTATCAATAGTAACAATTCGGGTCAATATAAAAGGTTTTCTTAATGATTAAAGGATGCAAAGTTTGATTTATGGCAGGGATAGAACTCACTTCTTCAAGGGTTTTCAAATATTGCTTAAAGGGACACAAAGCCCAAATCTTTTCTTCCATGATTCAGATAGAGCATGCAATTTTAAGCAACTTTGTAATTTACTCCTTTTATAAATTTTTCTTCGTTCTGTTGCTATCTTAATTTCTAGGGGATAAATAAAAAAAATAAAAATATATAAATACATCAATGGTCCAACAAACAGAGGAGAATAACTTAATCACTCAAGCAGCTATATTTGTGGCCACTGATGTCAGAGGTTGAGTACCTGTGAATTACGGTTTCAAGTTTACATAACAAAAGAACGTGTCAGCATATATTAATATAGAATAAAAGGTAATGTAATATTTTTATAGATATAATCCAGTGGCACAAAACTCTGAGGAACACATATTGTCATATTGGAACTTTATAAATGCAATTGTATAAGTGACAGTTGGTGAGCTTGAAAATGCTTACAAAATAAATCAAATGCTCTAATATATCCAAGCATTTTGTTAATACACTTCTGCTTGCCCCTTGCTTTGGCCTACTTGCTGTCGTAAACTGTGTAAATTGTTACCACCAGTTTTACAACAGCAGTGGACACTATGTATATGTGTTTAATGCCTGCAAAGAAGTTAAACACATAGTTAATGTCCTGCAGCAGCTGGGCTGCCATGACAGTCCCCAGCACCTAGATAGGGACTAGGTTTGTAGTGGCCAAACGCTCACCATCTATCATTTATATGAAGGAGCCAATCTGAACTTGTTACTGGAGTAAACAAGACTTGCAATTGTCACTTTGTTAGCCCAACGTGCATTGTTTTGCAGTACCTTATCGCCTCTATTGAGACCAATTATGTACATATATGCAGCAGGGGTTGGCTTGCGAGATGAGCAGTATGCATTTCCAATTCTTCGACTCAAATTACAGAAAAAGTGGGCAACATAAAAAAATGAAAATATATTGCAAAGTTGTTTATTTCCCTTAATTGTGTTTAAAAATAACATGATCTTTTTAAAAAAAAAAAAAAAAAGCAAAGCATTTTATTTTGACTTTACAATTGGATTCTGTATTCCAGATGACAGACAGGGAACTGTGATCTAAAGTGTATACTAAAGTCAAGCCTATGAAAAGCAGTGACATGACTACATGCTGTACACCACTTATCCATCATGTGATAAACTTGTGCTCATTATTTGCTGTGAGGTTATTTTTTTATATATATAAATAAAGTTTACATCTCAATGGATGGATGTTTGCCAGGAATAATCCCTCTAGCAGCAACAAGTCTCACCTGTGCAGATGAAGCCAGGTAACCCTCCATAGATAAGATCGTCATTGTCAGGTAGCATGAAGGGACAGCGTGTCTGAACCTCCAGGCAGTACTGCTTGCAAGGAATGCGATGGCGGCACTCCCGCTGGGTCACGTTGAAATACTCCGAGCACAGCCAGGCTTTGTAGACAGCCTACAATGGAAGCAATAACAAGAATTAAGCAGTTTAATTAAAACAATCTTTTTTTTCTTTATATTTTAACTGTTTTTGTATTTTTACCTAAAGCTAATACGATATAACCATTTCCCTTATTTACTGTCATTTTAATACTTTTAATCAACCTAGAATTTCTAAATAAATAAAAAGGTTTTGTGTTCAAATTAAAGAGCGGTGCAAGACCTACAGCTTTGAAATTGAACTTAATCGTTTAGTAATTAACCCGGGCAAAGCAATAAGTCTTAGAAATGTATGAGGTTCCTCTACTCTGACATATTATTAATAATTCTGTTAATTTTCATTCATCTGAAGGTGTATAGTTACAAAAAACTGTAAGCTAACACTCAGGTCCTTATGCTGTAACATATGTCACTTGTGATCATGTTTTCTTACTGCGTTATTATATCTAATTATAAAATTGGGAGTTATTTATCAAGAAAGTTAAAAGTGGAGTTTAATAACTGCTCTTTGTACATTATTCCATAGATCCTACCAAAAGGCTTACATAAAGACATGGTGATAAATAGTCTCTCTGGTATAATATAACCCTTGTATTTCTCTGCACTTTTGAACTTGTTTGGAAAAAAAAAAAAAAATTCATCTGCACACACACAAGTGTGTCACAGCACCTGGCTGGGGTATCCCAGAATGGCCAGAGGTAGTATTTGAGAAAATATACAGCAAATCTAATAAAAGAAATAAAAAAAAACATAATATAAATTCCTTAAATACTAAGGGCTAGATTACAAGTGGAGCGCTAATTTAATTTGCGCCCTTTATGGGGGAAATTTTGCCGTTTACGGGCACAAGTTAAATAACTAGCCATTATATGTGGTTAAAGTGAGGGGATGTGTGGTGTTAGAAAAAAACGTGACTGAAAAGTGCCTTTACATAGCGGTCTATGGGGACTGTGTTTTAAAAGGTAAATATATATGTATATGCTTGTATAGGTAAATATTTATGTGTTAATATGTGTAAATACACATTTAAACACATAAATATATATGTATATATTCATATAAATATATATTTTACATTTGCTGCGTGACTTACCTCCTGTGCTGCGCTAGGTTCTTTGCCGTGTCTGGCGGCATCAGAACAAGGCTCCCATTGGAGCCTATGGAAAAGCTTCCATGCAATGCGAACGTGAGGTGGCACTTCTAATAACACCGCACATTTGTGCTCCACTCGTAATTTAGCCCTAAATGTTTATTTTGCAGTAATCATAAGAAACAAAATAGTTGAATAAGTTTTATATATATTTTTTATGTAGTATATTATAAAAGACCCACTGGGAACCAACATTATTTAAAAAGAAAAAAGAAAAAAAAGACAAATGTGTCACAAAGAAAAAATATTAAAAGGGACATTGAACACTAAATAAATGCTAGAAAGAATGATTCATACAAAGAAAAAATTAGTTTAAGAATAATATGTAGATGTATTTTTTTCAAGTTGCATTAGCTGTTAAATATTGACAAAATACGTGTAAAGTTTTAGTGTCTATAAAACAATGGTAGCTGCCATGTTGTAACCTAGGTTGCCTTCTCTATTTTGGCCAATAAGGGTCAGTTATATATAGGTCACTAGAGTGTGCAGTCATTGGCTGTGTGGAATATAACAGTGTTCTGAACTTCCATTTTTAACAAGAACTGAAAAGCTCACAATTTCAGAATGGCATTACAGGAAAAGGGGACAAAATAAATAATGAAAGTATAATGAAGATTTTTTTTTATATATACGATTTACCATTTTATATTACCATCTGAAAGTGTTTAAAGTACCATAAAAATGTTGAGATCTGTGCATATCCTAAAAGGGCTAATTAAGTAAAAATAGTTTGCATACATTTTTAAAAATTGCTGGCAAGTATTTTAAAATAATTTTCAAAAATAAGCAAAATTAGTTACATAGCCATGCTGTTTGGAGAATTCTGATCCACCTCCCTATCAGTGTTTAGCATCAGAAACACAGGCATTGTATTTCAGCTGAGTTCACAGCAGCTTATTTGCTTCTAGGTATGCTCCAGCAGATAATGAGTGTTAACGTCTTGCATTCTACTAAAGCAAAGGTGGGTATAGATACAGCCATAAAAGAATTTGTGTGGGGGGAGTTAGAGCTGTACAATTTGAAAACTTAAAAAGAAAGGGTTAATTGCGATGCACTGCAGTATAAATTTGCAGGTAAAGTAATTAAAGTACATATTATTATATTTTGTCTCTATAACAACTTCTTTATGTCCCTTTAAAGAATCTCTCACAAATTCAGTTACAGACATTGGTAAAAAGGGATATTAAAGGGACAGCCTAGTCAAAAATAAACTTTCATGATTCAGATAGGGCATGTCATTTTAAACAACTTCCAAAATACTTTTATCATCAATTTTGCTTTGTTATCTTGGTAATTCTTAGTTGAAAGCTAAACTTAGGTAGGCTCATATACTAATGTATTAGCCCTTTAAGGGCTAATACATTAGTATATGTACTTATCTTAGTACATTTTGACAGTTTTTCACAGCTATACAGCGCCAGTTCATGTGTGCCATATAGATAACACTGTGCTCAATCCCGTGGAGTTACTTATGAGTCAGCACTGATTGGCTAAAATGCAAGTCTGTCAAAAGAAGTGAAATAAGGGGCAGTCTACATAGGCTTAGATTACAAGGTAGTCACAAAGGTAAAAAGTATATTAATATAACTGTGTTGGTTATGCAAAACTGGGGAATGGGTAATACAGGAATTATCTATCTTTTAAACAATAAAAATTCTGGAGTAAACTGTCCCTTTAAGTTAAGTTGAAAGAAATGTATAAATGTGATTTGCACAAATATATTTGTCTCCACTAAAGTAAAACAAAAATATGAATATTAGTTCCTGCATTTAATGGATACCTGTTTTACATGAAAGCTCAGATTTCCGTATGATTAGCACATTTATAAGTAGCTCACAATGAAAGTCACAGAAAAGTAGACCCCCTTCTCACTAAAGTATTGGCACCCCTGGTCTAGAGAACATTTATAGATATAAATACAATAATAATAAAAACAGATTAGTAAAGTGCTATTTGGCTTCTATGAGAAGAACATGAAATATGTATATATCCTCATAAAGGTACAGTACCCCTTACTTCAGTGCACTCAACAATGATCTGAAAGTGAAGAGTGTCACCTAGTGGATAATTCATATTTTACAAGAAAGAACAAAATTCCTTGTGTAAATATGTATTACATTGTTTCTGGTTCTAAAGTCATTTAAAACATGTTTTAAAAAAGGGGCTTGCAAAGAAATAACAACAATTAATAACACTGTTCTTTACATTGTATTTTTTAATACAAGCGCAAGAATACAAATACAAGAATACATTTAAATATCCTGGATTTCTTAGACCTAGAGGTGGTTTGGGAAAAAAGGGTTCAGTGGAATCTAAGCTCTTACAGTTATTATAATATATGACTCGTAAATATCAGCTGAAAAGCACTGCATTGCAAAAGATATACTTACCAAACAAATGTTTAAAATTAAAAACCTTTTTGTTAGCAAATTTGCATTTTCTTTCCATCTATCTTTGCGGCAGTAAGCAGGTTTGCATGAGTATTCCTGCTCCGCAAGGGCTCAAAAGAACAATAAATAAAGCCCTATATGTCAAAATCTAATTATTATTGGTCTACACAGGCTTGTGTTGGTGTGCATTAATATAGGGCTTAACAATTACCCAAAAATGTTTCAATTATTATGTGATATATATATATATATATATATATATATATATATATATATATATATGTGTGTGTGTGTGTATATATAAATATCTGTTAAATGAGGGGTTACCCTTCTCTAATTTTAAGGTGATTACATGTCCAGGTGGCTATTAGATGATCACCATGGCAATAGTGATCACCTGACAGAAACATATCCATATGGAACAACATAAGCTGGATATGGGGGATCTCATGCGTTGCCCCCACAATATACAGAAAAACTTAGGACCCTTTATTTGAAAGTAGCAATCCTCGCAATTTTAAGAATGTTTCCTTTCTATATCCAACAGCTAGTTGATATAACTGTGAAAGAGTGAAGTCCCACTATTCAAATAAGAGGTTTCATGTCAGTATAATCAAATTATTATCACAGTAATAATGATCACTGCTAGCCTAATTTTAGTGTATTGATGTTAGGGCTCATAGTTCTATGTTTCTCTGGACTAATACACAGTGTAGGACTCAAAATAAATGTGAGAACAGGGTGAATGTAATACTAGGTGATATTTTGTACAATTCTGCATAGCAGGGCTTTTGGCACAAGTATTTTAATATTTTTCTGCTATGCTGAGTGAGTTTGGAACATTCACACACTGCCAAAGTGGGCTAAGCTAACTCATTTATTTCTAGTTAGATATTTTAGAACTGTTTATTTTCTGCATAAATTGTAATCCGGTACAAAGTGACAACAATTATAAAGAATTTTCTTCTGATTTTCAGTTATTGTTACTAAATATTACAAGTATACAATCCTTAAAGGGACAGTATACTGTAACTTTTGCTTTGTTAGACCACCTGCAGAGTATAAAATGTATGAGAAATTGCATTTTCAGGTTTATTTGTGTATATAAATTATCTGGTTTTGTGCTTTTAAACCACAACCAAATGAAATGGGTTGAGCTTGCAGGTAATATGTTATCACTTTGAGTACACACACACTTGCTTCCTTATCTTATATTTGTCTGGAAAACCAATGCTCAATACATAGAGAGATCAATAGAAAAGTATTGTTTTTTTTAATTAAAGGGACATAATACACTCATTTTTTCTTTGCATAAATGTTTTGTAGATGATCTTCTTATATAGCCCAAAAAGTTGTTGTTTTTTTTTTAACAAAATGTATAGTTTTGTGTATTTTTAAATAACATTGCTCTGATTTTCAGACTTCTAACGAAGCCCAAAATTTTATGAGAATACTGTCAGCTACCTACTCCAGCTTTCTCCTGTTTGTGTAAAGGGTCTTTTCATATGCAAAAGAAGGGGGAGGGGGTCTTATCTCCCACTTGCAGTGGGCTTTCTAGCTACCTTTTCAACAGAGCTAAACTGAGAGCTTCTAAGTAAGTTTTTAAACAGTTTTATACTGGATTTTTATATCAGTATCTGTGCATCTTATTCTTTATAGTAGTGTCTATTATGTGCAGTTATATGAAAATGAGTGTATGATGTCCCTTTAACTATCCGGCACCCCACCAGGAGTGTAATTTCTTCTGTGGGCTGTGTTTACATAATTTGTTAATAGCCTAGACTCCAGTATAGATACTTTCAGTATAGGTGGGGATACCGCAGGCTAAATCAGCTATCTCAAATGCCGAAATAAGGGTAAAGGAGCTACTTGTAAACAATTTAATACACCCCAGCAGGTAAAATGGATAATTGGGAACAATTTATAGGGGAGAAATGTTTTTGTACTGATGCTAAACGCAGGACTGCAAAATGGATGTTTGAACTATTTAGAAAATAATGGCTTATGTGCTTCTTTTTACTATGAATGTCATTTCATTATGGTGGCATTTTCCTATATGAAAGGTAGTTCTGCAAACTAAGGTTATTTTTTAATAGGGAGGTATTATTTGTGTGGGCACCTCACAGAAAAAGTTGAAATTTATGTGTATATACAGCGAGGGATGCACAGCCAAAATCAGCTCCAAGATATGTTATGGCTCAACACTCAAGGGGTTAAATCCCTTCCTATCTGGTTTACTGTTGCAGAATAGCAAGAAATACATTTATCTGTTATATAATGTGCTTCATAGTTTTCAATTCCTTTCAGTGGAAAAGCAATTTGCAAGGTAAAGAGAGGGACATTGTAAATGGTTCTTTATATGGATCATCTTAAAAGGAAATCAGTTTCAGATGCTTAGACTCAGTTCCCGCTCCCTGGTTGTGTGCTGAGATGTTGAAAATCTAGTGAAAATAACATTACTTGAAAGTTAATGCAAATGACTAGGCCAGTATGAATTCTTTTCCTTAATAACCACAACAAAATATGTCCTTTTAATTGCATTTGAAAAACACAAATACTAGCAATGATGCAAAGAGTGTAAAAATGTTCTGGTAGAGACGTAAAGGGTAGTGTTTTGCAGGGGGTAGGGGAGGGAAGGAAATGATGCAGGGGGGGGGGGCAAAGATATTATGCAGAAAAGAGTGGGAGTGTGGGGGGAGTATTTGGAAGTCAGATCTGTCAAAGAAAGGGACTGAGTCATATATACCAAATGATGATGCTCAAAACCCAGACAGACAACCAATTTCTACACAGACCAAAGCAACAGGGGCATTCCATAGACATTTAGGAATGAGTTTATTGCACAAGAGAAGTTCACAGGATACTTTTACTGTGACAATATTGTAAGATTGCATTAAGTATTTAAAGAGATATAAACATTGTTTTTAAATAGGCATAGAGCATATATATAATCCATTAAGGTGATACCTATGCAGGTATATACCCAAGGTTAAAGCATGCAAAAACAGTCTTAACACTTTGTTTATTGCAATTTTTTTTATTATATGCAGGGGCCTCAGAATTGTATTCAATAGAATGTCCCTTAACCCCTTAATGACCACAATGTACCCTGTATGTCACTGGTTGTTAAGGGTTTTTTCAGGACATAATAGCACAAGTCTAGCAAGAACACACTATTAATGCACTCCGACCAGCAGACTTTGTGGAATAGAGGAGTCTCAACGCTGGTGGCAAGACCGCGCTATAAAACAATCAAGTCCCAAAAAAAGGCCAGCGACATACAGGGTACGTCGCTGGTCCTTAAGGGGTTAAACTGATCAATTCCAAACCTGTGCTAAATACATCTCTATTTCATTGTCACTCTACACCAATGCTGCTCAACTCCAGTCCTCAAGTACCCTTAAGAGGAGATTTAGATGATATCTTAAAGGGACAGTCTAGACCAAAATAACCTTTCATGATTCATATAGGGCATGTAATTTTAAACATCTTTCCAATTTACTTTTAGTTGCTTTGTTCTCTTGGTATTCTTAGTCAAAAGCTAAACCTAGGAGGTTCATATAGTAAATTTCTTAGACCTTGAAGGTCGCCTCTTATCTGAATGCGTTTTTCACCACTAGAGGGTGTTAGTTCATGTGTGTCACATAGATAACATTGTGCTCACGCACGTAGAGTTACATAGGAGTCAGCACTGAATGGCTAAAATGCAAGTCTGTCAAAAGAACTGAAATAAAGGGGCAGTTTGCAGAGGCTTAAATTCAAGGTAATCACAGAGGTAAAAGTGCATTAATATAACTGTATTGGTTGTGCAAAACTAGGCAATGGGTAATAGTGGGATTAACTAACCTTCTAAACAATAACAATTCTGGTGTAGACTGTCCCTTTAACTACAGCACAGGTGAAATAATTAGCTAATGGATGAGAGCAGGTTAATAAATTATCAGCCGATTAATTTCACTTGTGCTCTAGTTAAGATATCTTGAAAATGTATTTTACATGTGTGTGTGTGTGTATATATATATATATATATATATATATATATACACACACACTGTATATACAGTATCTCACAAAAGTGAGTACACCCCTCACATTTTTCTAAATATTTTATTATATCTTTTCATGTGACAACACTGAAGAAATGACACTTTGCTACAATGTAAAGCAGTGAGTGTACAGCCTGTATAACAGTGTAAATTTGCTGTCACCTCAAAATAACTCAACACAAAGCCATTAATGTCTAAACCATTGGCAACAAAAGTGAGTACACCCCTAAGTGGAAATGTCCAAATTGGGCCCAATTAGCCATTTTCCCTCCCCGGTGTCATGTAACTTGTTAGTGTTACAAGGTGTCAGGTGTGAATGGGGAGCAGGTGTGTTAAGAATTGTTGCTCTACATAAAGATGGCCTAGGCTTTAAGAAGATAGCCAAGACCCTGAAACTGAGCTGCAGCATGGTGGGCAAGCCCATACAGAGGTTTTACAGGACAGGTTCCACTCAGAACAGGCCTTGCCATGGTCGACCAAAGAAGTTGAGTGCACATGCTAAGCGTAATTTCCAGAGGTTGTCTTTGGGAAATATACGTATGATTGCTGCAAGCATTGCTGCAGAGATTGAAGGGGTGGGGGGTCAGCCTGTCAGTGCTCAGACTATACGCCGCACAATGCATCAAATTGGTCTGCATGGCTGTCCTCCCAGAAGGAAGCCTCTTCTAAAGATGATGCACAAGAAAGCCCGCAAACAGTTTGCTGAAGACAAGCAGACTAAGGACATGGATTACTGGAAACATGTCCTGTGGTCCGATGAGACCAAGATAAACTTATTTGGTTCCGACGGTGTCAAGCATATGTGGTGGTAATCAGGTGAGGAGTACAAAGACAAGTGTGTCTTGCCTACAGTCAAGCATGGTGGTGGGAGTGTCATGGTCTGTGCCTGCATGAGTGCTGCCGGCACTGGGGAGCTACAGTTCATTGAGGGAACCATGAATGCCAACATGTACTGTGACATACTGAAGCAGAGCATGATCCACTCCCTTCCGAGACTGGACCGCAGGGCAGTATTCCAACATGATAATGACCCCAAACACTCCTCCAAGACGACCACTGCCTTAAAAAAGGAGCTGAGGGTAAAAGTGATGGACTGGCCAAGCATGTATCCAGACCTAAACCCTATTGAGCATCTGTGGGGTATCCTCAAATGGAATGTGGGGGAGCGCAAGGTCTCTAACATCCATCAGCTCTGTGATGTTGTCATGGAGGAGTGGAAGAGGACTCCAGTGGCAACCTGTGAAGCTCTGGTGAACTCCATGCCCAAGAGGGTTAAGGCAGTTCTGGAAAATAATGGTGGCCACATAAAATAGACACTTTGGGCCCAATTCTGACATGTCCACTTAGGGGTGTACTCACTTTTGTTGCCAATGGTTTAGACATTAATGGCTGTGTGTTGTTATACAGGTTGTACACTCACTACTTTACATTGTAGCAAAGTGTCATTTCTTCAGTGTTGTCACATGAAAAGATATAATAAAATATTTACAAACATGTGAGGGGTGTACTCACTTTTGTGAGATACTGTATATATAAATAAATATATATATATATATATATATATATATATAAAGCATTAATAGTTTCATTTTGACATTACTGCACCTTTAATTGTGAATGTATGGACCTCTATGCTGATGTGCTGACACCATGGTAGCTATCACCCGGCACTGCAGATCCTTCACACATATAAGTCGATGCGTGTACCCCCCACCCCCCCTGCAATTACCATACTGATGTCTTTCTTGTTCCATAACATGTGCTATGTCAGATAAGCACATACACAGTAAAACAAAAGGATCTATTGACAAAGCTCTGATATTGCTCCAACTTGATTCAGACATTTAAAGTGACAGTAGAGTCAAAAAGAAAATTTATGCTTACCTGATAAATTTATTTTTTTCTTGACACGATGAGTCCATGGATCATCTAATTACTATTGGGAATATAACTCCTGCCCAGCAGGAGGCGGCAAAGTGCACCACAGCAAAGCTGTTAAATATCACATCCCTTCCCTCCCACCCCAGTCATTCGACTGAAGTAAAGGAGAGAAAGGAAGCAACAAGGTGCAGAGGTGTCTGAAGTTTATAACATAACAACAATCTGTCTTAAGAACAGGGCGGGCCATTGACTCATCGTGTCAAGAAAGAAATACATTTATCAGGTAAGCATACATTTTCTTTTCTTTCTAATGAAACAATGAGTCAACGGATCATCTAATTACTATTGGGAATCAATACCCAAGCTAGAGTACACAGATGATAAGGGAGGGACAAGACAGGGAACCTAAATGGAAGGCACCTCTGCTTGAAGAGCCTTTCTCGCAAAAAAACAAAAACGGCCTCAGCAGAGGCAAAGGTATCATATTTATAGAACCTTCAAAAAGTGTAAGGAGAGCACCAAGTTACAACCTTGGAAATTTGCTTTACCAAGCTTCCTTTTTAAATATCCATGAGGAAGAAAACAACTCACATGGAATGAGCTGTAACCCTCTCTGGAGGATGCTGTCCAGCAGTTTCAAAGACAAAACTTATGATACTCTTCAGCCACAAAGAAAGAGAAGTAGACGTCACTTTCTGACTCTTAAGTTTTCCATAGAAAACCATGAAGAAAGCAGAAGACTGACGAAAAACCTTAGTCGCCTGTAAATAGAATTCTAGTCAAATTGTGCAGAAGAGGTTCCCTTAGAGAGGAAGGACACAAGGAAAGAACAACAATCTCCTGATTAATGTTCCGGACTGAAACTATTTTAGGGAGAACCCTAATTTAGAACATAAAACCACCTTATCCGAATGAAAAGGAAGGTAAGGAGACTCACACTGTAATGCCTAGAGCTCTGACACTCTACGAGTAGAAAAAATATCCACAAAAAACACAGCATTCCAAAAAAGCAACTTAATATCTAAGGAATACATGGGTTCAAACAGAGCCCCTTGAAGACATTTAAAAACTAAATAAAGACTCCATGGAGGAGTAACTGATTTGAATACAGGCCTGATCCTGACCAAGGCCTGACAAAACGATTATATGTCTGGGATGTCTGCCGGATGTTTATATAACAAAATAAACAAGGCAGAAATTGACCCTTTAGGGAACTCGCCGATAAAAACCCTTGTCCAATTCTTCTTGGAGAAAGGACAGAATTCTAGAAATCGGAACTCTACTCCAAGAGTAGCCCTTGGATTCACGCTAATATAGATATTTATGCCATATTTATGGATTAAATCTTTTTAGTCACAGGTTTACTAGCCTGAATCATGGTCTCACGTTCAATCTCCAAACAGTCAGCTTCAGAGAAATTAGATTTGGATGAAGGAAGATTCCTTGAAGTAGAAAGACCTTCCTCACCAGAAGTCTTCAAGGCAGAAGAGATGACATGACCACTAGGTCTGCATACCAATCCTGCGAGGCCACACCGATGCACTGAAGATCACCGACGCCCGTTCCTGCTTGAGTCGAGCAATGACTCGAGGAAGAAGAGCAAACAGAGAAAATAGGTATGCGAAAACTGAAATTCCAGGCTACTACCAGATCGTTCATCAGAACAGCCAGAGGGTCCCCTGATCTCAACCCGTACCATGGAAGCTCGGCATTCTGTCGATATGCCATGAATTCCAATTCCAGTTGATCGCATATGAGAATCAGTCTGGAAACACTTCCAGATGGAGATCCCACTCCCCCGGGAGAAAGATCTGACTGCCTAGGACCGTTTCCCAGTTGTCCACTCCTGGAATGTGGATCGACAACAGACAGTGATTGTGGGACCCACTGAATGATCTTGGCTACCTCAGTCATGATCAAGGAAATCAAAGTTCCTCCTTGATGGTTGAAGTAAAATACTGAGGATATATTGTCTGAAACCTGATGAACTGAACTGAAGCAAATTGAGGCCAGGCCATGAGAGCATTGAAGATTGCTCTGAATTCCAGAATGATTATGGGTAGAACAGACTCCAAACCGAGTCCGTGTTCCCTGAGCCCTTAAAGAGCCCCAGACTGCTCCCCATCTCAGAAGGCTGGCAATCACCCAGAAAGGTCCACGAAAGCAGGTTCCCTGGGAGAGATGATCCTGAGACAACTACCAAAGTAGAGGATCCCTTGGCTCCTGCTCCATCTGTAATCGCGGAGACAGATCCGCATAATCTCCGTTCCACTGCCTGAGCATGCTTAACTGCAGAAGTCTGAGGTGGAAACGGGCGAACGGAATGATGTCTGTTGCCGCTGCCATCAGTCTAATTACCTCCACGCACTGAGCCACCGATGGCCGAGGAAAGGACTAAAGTGCTATGCAAAATCCTTGATTTCCTGTTAGAATTTTTGTTATAGAAAATGAATCTATAAAGATTCCCAAGAAAACTACCCTTGTAATTGGAACTATTTTCCAACTTCACCTTCCGTCCGAGAGACCACGGGAAAGATAACATTTCCATGAGTTATCTTGCTTAGAAGAAGGCTCCTGAAACAGAATGTCGTTCAGATAAGGTGCCACTGCAATGCCCCGCAAACAGAGCACCACCAGCAGAGATTCCTAGAAACTTGTGATGGTCCCTGTGGAGGGGAACATGCACGAATGTGTCCTTTAATCCACCATGGACATAAATTGCCCCACTTGGACCAAAGGAAGAATGGAATGAATAGATTCCATCTTGAAGGACGGCACTTTGAGAAAACTTGTTTTAGACTCTTGAGATCTAAAACTGGTCTGAAGGTTCCCTCCTTTTTGGGAACCACAAACTGCTTGGAATCAAAACCCCAGACCCCATTCCTGCAATGGAACAGGAACTATCACTTCCAGGTTGGAGAGGTTCCGTACAAGTGTAAGAATACCTCTCCTTTTGTCTAGTCTACAGAAAATCTTAAAGAAAAAAACCTGCCCATGGAAGAAAAAGGTCTGGAACTCTAGTTAGTATCCCTGGGACACAATGCCCATGGATCTATAACATCTCGAACCCAAGCCTTTGACTCAATATTATGCTTCTCGGATTGCTTCACCTTTCCCAAGGCTGGTCGGGCCTCCAGGAAAACTTGGACTATTCCTGCTTGGAGGAGGAAGAATTTCCTGTGAAATCTATAAAGGAACGAAAATTACTCTGACGTCCTTTTTGTTTTTTTCTCTTATCCTGAGGGAGAAAATGTACCTTACTTCCCATAAGAACAGAAATTATCTCCGTCAAAACAGGCCCAAACAAGGACTCACCTTGTAAGGAATTTGCCAACAGTCTAGACATAGATGACACTTCCGCAGATCAATATTTTAACCATAAGGTTCTGTGGACCCAAATGACAAAGCCTGAAATCTTAGCTCCCAACTTAATAACCTGAAGGGAAGCTATGTAATAAAAGAGATAGCCAACTTAAGGGCCTTTATCCTATCCTGAAATAGTTTCCGAGGGGAGTGTCTGTCCGAATAGAATCAGACAACGCATCCAGAATGCTGCAGCACTAGTGATAGTAGCAATACAAACCTCAGGCAGTCATTGCAACCCCTGAGCGACCCCTCTAACTTCTTATCCTTAGGATTCTGAAAGGAACAACTATTTTCTATGGGAATAGTAGCTTTCTTGGCTAGCGTGGAAATTGCCCTTTGGGTACCGTCTGCCAATATTCCTTGATAGTGTCTTCTAAAGAAACATCTTAGAATTATAGGGAATGGAGAAAAAAGGATACAAAGCCTCTCCCATTCCTTAGTAATAATCACTGTAGCCCTATCTGGTACAAGAAAAACTTCCGCCATGAAGGGCATGCTACAAAACTAGTTTTGGATTGAGTATGACTGTAGTATCAGAGTCATCCAGGGTAGCTAAAACCTCCTTAAGTAGTAAACGGAGGTGCTCTAGCTTAAATCTGAAGTATACAACTTCAGCATCAGAGGAAGGAATTACACTGTCTGAATCTGAGATCTTACCCTCAGGTGATACCGAAATATCCTCCTCTTCAAGCTTATGAGAGGGAAAGTTTGGGATAGATACAGTCATGACAGAAACCATACACACTGATTTTTTACATTTCCTCTAGCGCTCTCCCTGTAGCAAGGGAATTGGGAGGAAAAGCATGGCACTGTATTATTAATAAAAAAAAGTTTTAGGACACCTGAGAAGAAAAACTGCGGCATATTTTGAACATTGTTCAATTAACAATATTGTCTCAAAAAAACAAAAAATGTTGTGTTCTCTCAACACATGAGAGACAGAAAAAGACTGGCGGACTATATAATAATTTAAACCGAAAGGATATTAGATATCTGTAATCTATAACAGACAAATAGAAAAAATAACGTTACTATTTCTTTAAATGTTAAAAAGAAACTGCTTTATTTCTGTGCAAAAAAAAACGGAACAGTTTTATTATCTGAACTGAAGACACGTATTACTGACGTTACTGTCTTATCTTAAATACAGATTTAACACACATCAAACAGCTTTTACACTTCAGCTATAGCTGCTAAGTCTGACACCTTGTCGGATTACCGGAAATAATTGTGTTATGAAAACCGGAACCGAAGTATAACAATTCCGGCTGAAGCTGTTGAATAATGTAAAACACCCTAATTACGTTTAACTAACAAAACGGCAAGAATTAGATTTCTCTCATTCTGTTATCGCAATCAAGAGAAGTATGTGCGCAGCACATAATTCTACCGCCACACAAGTCCCGCCCATCGTGGGCGTGTTCATTTTAACTAACATGTTAGCCGACATTTTAAGTGAAAATTACCTAGGATCACTCTGTAAACAAAGGATACCAAGAAAACTAAGCAAAAATGAGAATAGAAGTAAATTGGAAACTTGATTAAAATGTCATGCAATCCATTTAAGTTTAAAGAACCACTAAAGTCAAAATTAATCTTTCATGATTCAGATAGAGCAGGGTTACTGAATCACAACACCATGTTTACTGGGTCGTGACTTGTGTGTGTTGTAGGAGAGTGTGTGTGTGTGTGGTGTGTGTGTGAGTGGGTGTAGGAGAGTGTGTGTGTGGTGTTTGTGGTGTGTGTGGGGGTGTGGGTGGGTGTAGGAGAGTGTGTGTGTGGTGTGGGGGTGTGGGTGGGTGTAGGAGAGTGTGTGTGTGGTGTAGGTGTGGGTGGGTGTAGGAGAGTGTGTGTGTGGGTGTAGGAGAGTGTGTGTGGTGTGTGTATGTGTGTGGGTGTAGGAGAGTGTGTGTGTGTGTGTGTGGTGTATGTGTGGGTGTAGGGGTGTAGGAGAGAGTGTGTGTGTGGGTGTAGGAGAGTGTGTGTGTGGTGTGTGGGTGTAGGAGAGTGTGTGTGGTGTGTGTGTGTGGGTGGGTGTAGGAGAGTGTGTGTGTGTGTGGGTGTAGGAGAGTGTGTGTGGTGTGTGGGTGGGTTTAGGAGAGTGTGTGTGGTTGTGGGTGGGTGTAGGAGAGTGTGTGTGGTATGAGCGTATGTTTGTGTGTGTTATTACCTTTTACAACACTCTAAAGTCTGCCCACAATCAGGTATAAAGTATGCACACATTTTAGTCACTTTGACAAAAATTGCAGCTATCTTGTTGTATATTAATGCAGAAATTTTCAGACCAAGCATAAAAACAGGGTCACAAAGCTATGTGGTATCATGGCATGGATATTGGGAAAAATAGTTTAGAGAGAGAGCACACAATTTTAAACAACTTTCCAATTCACATCCATTATATAAGTATGCACAATCTTTTTATATGCACACTTTCCAAGGTACAAGGTCCTACTAAGCATGTGTAAGATTCACAGTATATACATACATGCATTTTGTGATTGGTTGATGGATGTCACATGATGCAGTGGGAAGTAAAATAAAACTAATTTGTGAGAAAAAAAATCTACTATTTGTGACAATTTAAACGAAGTGCTTTTGCATTGTCTGTTTATTATGCATTTATTGATTATGATATTCTACTGTTTAGAGTTCTTTCATTTTGAAGTTACTATCCCTTTAAAGTTGGGTGAAAAAACCTCCACAACTCTATTCTCTAAACGCAAGTCAGTTGCATTATCACCTATTGAAACTGCCTTAGCGCCATACTGGATCAAGTTGGATTTTAAGGTGGAGTTTTAAGAACAGACCACAATATCATTTTTTAAGCATTTCAGAAATACAGACTCACTTGCAAGAGAATATTGATATACAAGCAGAGGCTCCCTAAGCACTGAAAGACATAGGTAGATGAGAACACAGTAAAACAGTGACACAACTTTATAATTTAGTGCCAAAGGGAGAAAAAAACAACAGGCTTTCGTCAGATTTCAAGTCTCACAGAGAGATGTGGGCACGGGAGACTTTTGGCATTTACCAATATCCTATGCAATAACTAAATTATAAACATTTTTAAAGGAAGCAAAACTTATTAGGGAGGTATTTAATTTCTACAGGTTGCTTAGATTAATATTTTTTTCCCAAAACATATTACTTGATGTCTCGAGGGAAATATGCCTTAACCCACAAAATTGTATAATCAGATTTATAACTGCAAAAATGTACACCTTGAGTGGCGTTCTCAGGTTTAGCAGTGCAGTGTACACCGTTATGTATCTAGGTACACGATTGTGGAGAACAGATGACCTAGTTTAGGTATGAATTCTAGAGAGCAGGTGTGTGAATAAGCATGTGTATGGAGGAATAGATGTAAGTTGTGTGTGAAAGTGCTTACCAGTGAGCAGGTGTGTGAATAAGCATGTGTATGGAGGAATAGATGTAAGTTGTGTGTGAAAGTGCTTACCAGTGAGCAGGTGTGTGAATAAGCATGTGTATGGAGGAATAGATGTAAGTTGTGTATGAAAGTGCTCACCAGTGAGGAGGTGTGTGAATAAGCATGTGTATGGAGGAATAGATGTAAGTTGTGTGTGAAAGTGCTCACCAGTGAGCAGGTGTGTGAATAAGCATGTGTATGGAGGAATAGATGTAAGTTGTGTGTGAAAGTGCTTACCAGTGAGCAGGTGTGTGAATAAGCATGTGTATGGAGGAATAGATGTAAGTTGTGTGTGAAAGTTCTCACCAGAGAGCAGGTGTGTGAATAAGCATGTGTATGGAGGAATAGATGTAAGTTGTGTGTGAAAGTGCTCACCAGTGAGCAGGTGTGTGAATAAGCATGTGTATGGAGGAATAGATGTAAGTTGTGTGTGAAAGTTCTCACCAGAGAGCAGGTGTGTGAATAAGCATGTGTATGGAGGAATAGATGTAAGTTGTGTGTGAAAGTGCTCACCAGTGAGCAGGTGTGTGAATAAGCATGTGTATGGAGGAATAGATGTAAGTTGTGTGTGAAAGTGCTCACCAGTGAGCAGGTGTGTGAATAAGCATGTGTATGGAGGAATAGATGTAAGTTGTGTATGAAAGTGCTCACCAGTGAGCAGGTGTGTGAATAAGCATGTGTATGGAGGAATAGATGTAAGTTGTGTGTGAAAGTTCTCACCAGAGAGCAGGTGTGTGAATAAGCATGTGTATGGAGGAATAGATGTAAGTTGTGTGTGAAAGTGCTTACCAGTGAGCAGGTGTGTGAATAAGCATGTGTATGGAGGAATAGATGTAAGTTGTGTGTGAAAGTGCTTACCAGTGAGCAGGTGTGTGAATAAGCATGTGTATGGAGGAATAGATGTAAGTTGTGTGTGAAAGTTCTCACCAGAGAGCAGGTGTGTGAATAAGCATGTGTATGGAGGAATAGATGTAAGTTGTGTGTGAAAGTTCTCACCAGAGAGCAGGTGTGTGAATAAGCATGTGTATGGAGGAATAGATGTAAGTTGTGTGTGAAAGTTCTCACCAGTGAGCAGGTGTGTGAATAAGCATGTGCATGGAGGAATAGATGTAAGTTGTGTGTGAAAGTGCTTACCAGTGAGCAGGTGTGTGAATAAGCATGTGTATGGAGGAATAGATGTAAGTTGTGTGTGAAAGTGCTCACCAGTGAGCAGGTGTGTGAATAAGCATGTGTATGGAGGAATAGATGTAAGTTGTGTGTGAAAGTGCTCACCAATGAATAGGTGTGTGAATAAGCATGTGTATGGAGGAATAGATGTAAGTTGTGTGTGAAAGTGCTTACCAGTGAGCAGGTGTGTGAATAAGCATGTGTATGGAGGAATAGATGTAAGTTGTGTGTGAAAGTGCTCACCAGTGAGCAGGTGTGTGAATAAGCATGTGTATGGAGGAATAGATGTAAGTTATGTGTGAAAGTGCTTACCAGTGAGCAGGTGTGTGAATAAGCATGTGTATGGAGGAATAGATGTAAGTTATGTGTGAAAGTGCTTACCAGTGAGCAGGTGTGTGAATAAGCATGTGTATGGAGGAATAGATGTAAGTTATGTGTGAAAGTGCTCACCAGTGAGCAGGTGTGTGAATAAGCATGTGTATGGAGGAATAGATGTAAGTTGTGTGTGAAAGTGCTCACCAGTGAGCAGGTGTGTGAATAAGCATGTGTATGGAGGAATAGATGTAAGTTGTGTGTGAAAGTGCTCACCAGTGAGCAGGTGTGTGAATAAGCATGTGTATGGAGGAATAGATGTAAGTTATGTGTGAAAGTGCTCACCAGTGAGCAGGTGTGTGAATAAGCATGTGTATGGAGGAATAGATGTAAGTTATGTGTGAAAGTGCTTACCAGTGAGCAGGTGTGTGAATAAGCATGTGTATGGAGGAATAGATGTAAGTTATGTGTGAAAGTGCTTACCAGTGAGCAGGTGTGTTAATAAGCATGTGTATGGAGGAATAGATGTAAGTTGTGTGTGAAAGTGCTCACCAGTGAGCAGGTGTGTGAATAAGCATGTGCATGGAGGAATAGATGTAAGTTGTGTGTGAAAGTGCTTACCAGTGAGCAGGTGTGTGAATAAGCATGTGTATGGAGGAATAGATGTAAGTTGTGTGTGAAAGTGCTTACCAGTGAGCAGGTGTGTGAATAAGCATGTGTATGGAGGAATAGATGTAAGTTGTGTGTGAAAGTTCTCACCAGTGAGCAGGTGTGTGAATAAGCATGTGCATGGAGGAATAGATGTAAGTTGTGTGTGAAAGTGCTTACCAGTGAGCAGGTGTGTGAATAAGCATGTGTATGGAGGAATAGATGTAAGTTGTGTGTGAAAGTGCTCACCAGTGAGCAGGTGTGTGAATAAGCATGTGTATGGAGGAATAGATGTAAGTTGTGTGTGAAAGTGCTCACCAGTGAGCAGGTGTGTGAATAAGCATGTGTATAGAGGAATAGATGTAGGTTGTGTGTGAAAGTGCTCACCAGTGAGCAGGTGTGTGAATAAGCATGTGTATGGAGGAATAGATGTAAGTTGTGTGTGAAAGTGCTCACCAGTGAGCAGGTGTGTGAATAAGCATGTGTATGGAGGAATAGATGTAAGTTGTGTGTGAAAGTGCTTACCAGTGAGCAGGTGTGTGAATAAGCATGTGTATGGAGGAATAGATGTAAGTTGTGTGTGAAAGTGCTTACCAGTGAGCAGGTGTGTGAATAAGCATGTGTATGGAGGAATAGATGTAAGTTGTGTGTGAAAGTGCTCACCAGTGAGCAGGTGTGTGAATAAGCATGTGTATGGAGGAATAGATGTAAGTTGTGTGTGAAAGTGCTCACCAGTGAGCAGGTGTGTGAATAAGCATGTGTATGGAGGAATAGATGTAAGTTGTGTGTGAAAGTGCTTACCAGTGAGCAGGTGTGTGAATAAGCATGTGTATGGAGGAATAGATGTAAGTTGTGTGTGAAAGTGCTCACCAGTGAGCAGGTGTGTGAATAAGCATGTGTAGGAGGAATAGATGTAAGTTGTGTGTGAAAGTGCTTACCAGTGAGCAGGTGTGTGAATAAGCATGTGTATGGAGGAATAGATGTAAGTTGTGTGTGAAAGTGCTCACCAGTGAGCAGGTGTGTGAATAAGCATGTGTATGGAGGAATAGATGTAAGTTGTGTGTGAAAGTGCTTACCAGTGAGCAGGTGTGTGAATAAGCATGTGTATGGAGGAATAGATGTAAGTTGTGTGTGAAAGTGCTCACCAGTGAGCAGGTGTGTGAATAAGCATGTGTATGGAGGAATAGATGTAAGTTGTGTGTGAAAGTGCTCACCAGTGAGCAGGTGTGTGAATAAGCATGTGTATGGAGGAATAGATGTAAGTTGTGTGTGAAAGTGCTTACCAGTGAGCAGGTGTGTGAATAAGCATGTGTATGGAGGAATAGATGTAAGTTGTGTGTGAAAGTGCTTACCAGTGAGCAGGTGTGTGAATAAGCATGTGTATGGAGGAATAGATGTAAGTTGTGTGTGAAAGTGCTCACCAGTGAGCAGGTGTGTGAATAAGCATGTGTATGGAGGAATAGATGTAAGTTGTGTGTGAAAGTGCTCACCAGTGAGCAGGTGTGTGAATAAGCATGTGTATGGAGGAATAGATGTAAGTTGTGTGTGAAAGTGCTTACCAGTGAGCAGGTGTGTGAATAAGCATGTGTATGGAGGAATAGATGTAAGTTGTGTGTGAAAGTGCTCACCAGTGAGCAGGTGTGTGAATAAGCATGTGTAGGAGGAATAGATGTAAGTTGTGTGTGAAAGTGCTTACCAGTGAGCAGGTGTGTGAATAAGCATGTGTATGGAGGAATAGATGTAAGTTGTGTGTGAAAGTGCTTACCAGTGAGCAGGTGTGTGAATAAGCATGTGTATGGAGGAATAGATGTAAGTTGTGTGTGAAAGTGCTCACCAGTGAGCAGGTGTGTGAATAAGCATGTGTATGGAGGAATAGATGTAAGTTGTGTATGAAAGTGCTCACCAGTGAGCAGGTGCAGAAAGGAACGTGTACTGGTGGGCAAGTGTGGGTGTAGGCATACATTAGCATATTCACGGGTGATAGTAAAGCAAATAAGAATCCAGGCATACATGTGAGTATGTGTATTTGTGTCTGTTTTATAACACTCTTAGAGCCAATGGCCTGATTGCACATTAAAGGGACTATTGTTTAAAAAGATAGATAATCCCTTTATTACCCATTCGCCAGTTTTGCATAACCAACACGGTCAAATTTATATACTTTTTACCTGTGTGATTACCTTGGATCTAAGCCTCTGCAGACTTCCCCTTTATTTCAGTTCTTTTAACAGACTTGTATTTTAGCCAATCAGTGCTGACTCCTAGGTAACACCACAAGAGTGAGCAAAAATTTATCTATATGGCACAAATGAACTAGCGCTGTCAAGATGTAAAAAAAAAAAACGGTCAAAATACACTGAAATAAGAGGCCTTCAAGGGCTTAGAAATTAACATATGAGCCTACCTAGTTTTTGCTTTCAAAAAAGAATACCAAGAGTACAAACACATTTTATGATAAAAGTAAATTGGAAAGTTGATTAAAATTGCATTCCCCATCTGAATCATGAAAGTTTGCTTTTGACTGGACTGTCCCTTTAAGACAAATCTCATTTACTGATTTGGACCAATCTCCAAAAAGACATTGCAGAGTTAGAAAAAGTTCAGAGAAGGGCCACAAAACTAATAAGGGGAATGGAGAATTTAAACTACAAGGAGAGGTTAGCCAAACTGGGTCTGTTTGCTCTAGAAAAAAAGGCACTTTAGAGGTGATAGGTTCACTTTATATAAATCAATTCAAGGCCCATACGCAAAGATGGTGAAAGCTCTGTTTATTCCAAGAAGATTGTTTGTGACAAGAGCTCACTATTTAAGGCTGGCGGGGAGGAGATTTAAAGGGACAGTCAAGGCCCAAAAAAACTTTTATTTTTCAAATAGGGCATGTAATTTTAAACAACTTTCCAATTTACTTTTATCAACAATTTTGCTTTGTTCTCTTGGTATTCTAGTTGAGAGCAAACCTAGAAAGGCTCATATGATAATTTCTAAGCCCTTGAAGTCCGCCTCTAATCACATGCTTTTGTATTTGCTTTTCACAGCAGGGGAGAGTAGTTCAGGTAAACCATATAGATAGCATTGTGATCACGCCCGTGAGTTGTGGCAGACACTGCACTAATTGGCTAAACTGCAAGTCAATAGATAATAACTAAAAGTCATGTGATTAGGGGCGGTCAGGAGATGCTTAGATACAAGATAGTCACAGCAGTAAAAAGTGTATTAATATAACAGTGTTGGTTATGCAAAACTGGGGAATGGGTAATAAAGGGATTATCTATCTTTTTAAACAACAAAAATTCTGGTGTTGACTGTCCCTTTAATCTCCAGCAAAGTAAATGTTTTTTCACTGTAAAAGCAATCAAATTGTGGAACACATTATCTAAGTGAATACCAATACCTTAGATACATTTAAAAATGGCTTAGATACATTTCTGGTTGGAAACAGATTTCAGGGATATAATTGCTTGTGTTAAATGGTCACATTTTTAATGGGATTAAGTTAAGCTCAATTGGAGCTTTTATTATGAATCAGGTAGGATCTGTATAGGTTGAACTCAGACTTCTGTCTTCTTTGAACCTCATATACTATGTTACTAAGTTACTCCAGCTGAGGAATACCAAAACCTATTAATAGGAATTTAATTTGCATGACTCATGACAGACTTAAATGGAAGATCAGTATTATATTGACCAAAATAAAAGAGATAGAGACATGTAAGTCTCTACTAAAAGTAAGGGAAATCAGCACTGGTACACTTAAAAGTTCCACATATGCAACACCCTGCAGCTCCAGACCCTGTTGAGCAGGTAACGTCTGGCCTGGATATTAATGGGATCTATTCACTATCAGGTAGATTACGAGTTTTGCGTTACGGCTTTTAACGCTGAAAAAAGGCAATTTCAGCGTAATGGCAGAAACGCACTATTAGGAGTCGTGTCGGTATAGCTATACCCCAAGCATCTTAGCCTGTAACACAACGTCCATTTTGTACTCAAAAAAATTACATTTTTGTGTGGGATTTTCATAGCGCCGGTATTACAGGTTGTGTGGTGAGGCTAAAATTCTTGCGTTACAGCTTATACCGACACGGTCCATACCGCCATCTGAGACCAGTAGTTATGGATTTTGTGTAACAAAAATGTTTAAAAAAACTCATAACTAAAACACCCATAAACTACCTATTAACCCATAAATCGCCGCCCTTCCACATCGCAAACACTATATTAAACTTATTAACCCATAATCCGCCGCCCACCCACATCGCGACTATTAAATACATTTATTAACCCCTAATCTGCCACCCCTGACATAGCCGACAATATAATAAAGTTATTAACCCCTAATCCACCGCTCTCCGACACTATTATAAAGTTATTAACCCCTCCCACATCAACGCCACTAAATAAACCTATTAACCCCTAAACCTCCAGTCTCCCACATCTCCGCAACTAAATAAACCTATTAACCCCTTAACCATTCAGCTCTTTTTCATCGCCCTTAAAAGGGCATTTAATTCTTTTTCAAATTGGTCAAACCCTAATCTGAAAATAAAACACCACAAGAAAAAAAAAAATATCTAACATTAACCCCAGAATATCTACTCACGGTTCCTGAAGTCCGGACATCCATCTCCATCCAGGCGGCGAGAAGTCTTGATCCAGACGGCAACATCTTCATCCATCACGGGGGGTATCTTCTATCTTCATCCCGGCGGCGCAGAGTGGAGCAGCGACGACATCCAGCGTGGAGCATCCTCTTCATACGGTCCCCGCTGTACACTGAAGCTTTAATGCAAGGTAGCTGTTTCAAAATGGCATACCTTGCATTCCTATTGGCTGATTTGATTCTTCAAATTCAAATCAGCCTATAGGATGAGAGCTACTGAAATCCTATTGGCTTTTCAAATTGCGCTGGATGTCTTCGCCGCTTCGCGCCACTGGGATGAAGATAGCTGTTTAACCTAGGGCAATGCCCTACAAAAGGCCCTTTTAAGGTCTATTGGTAGTTTATTGTAGGCTAGGGGGTGTTTTTATTTTGGGTGGGCTTTTTTATTTTTATAGGGCTATTAGATTAAGTGTAATTGTTTTTATTTTTGATAATTTCATTTATTATTTTTGTAAGTTTAGTGTTTTTTATTTTTCGTAATTTAGTGTTTATTATTTTTTATAATTTTAGATTTTTTTATTTTTTTCGTAGCGTTAGGTTTTTTTAAAATTTGTAATTTAGATTTTTTAATTGGTAGTATTTTTTTATTTTATTAGAATAGTTATGTTAGGTTAATTTATAGTTTAATGTTAGGTTTATTTTTATTTCACAGGTAAGTTTTTATTTATTTAAATATAGTAATTTTAATTTAAAGTTAGGGAGGTGTTAGGTTTAGGGGTTAATAGTTTAATTTAGTGTTTTGCAATGTGGGGGGCCGCCGGTTTAGGGGTTAATAGGTTTATTTTGTTGCAGAGATGTGGGAGGCCGGAGGTTTAGTGGTGGCGGTGTGGGAGGCGAAGGTTTAGGAGTTAATACGTTTATTTAGTGGTGGTGATGTGGGAGGCCGGAGGTTTAGGGGTTAATAACTTTATTATTGTTTTGTAGCTTTTAGAGAGAGAAAAAAATATTAGGACATATAATACTGTCCTAAAATAGAAAGGGAAAATAAGCACACGGAATAGACTTTAAATACATAAATGTAATCAATCCCAAAATGGTCAAATAGATCACCTGTCTGTGCCTAACAGTCCCGCATGAAGTAAAAACATAAAACAAAGAAAAAATAATAAACAATAGTTATAAGCAACCCTATTGCTAAGCATACGTATGCAGGTAACTGGATTAACCCTTTCGTGTCAGGGCTAAAGTGCCTACATCGGAACAACTGTTCCAATGTAGACAAATTGAAACCACGCGATTGTGCAAACGATCGCGAGATTTCAATTATTGGATCGCGTCTGGGGGACGTCCCTACAACCCTAGGAACGCCCCCAAGACCGCGATCAAGTCCTGACAGCACAGAAGGCTTCAGGACAGCTGCTAGCTATGACTTTCTATTCCGTCATAACGGCTTTAAAGCCCAGTCTAATTATGACGGAATAGAACGGCATAACGGCTTTAAAAGGTTAAGAAAAGGCACCTTAATCATACAAATAAACAAACCATCTTATTTCATGCAATGGTAAATACATACAGAGCATTATACATATACTCAAAAGCGGACCACAGATACAGCTGCACTCAAGGTCCTATCAGGATGTACAGTCCTATGTACTTAAAGTTTCAGGACAAATTAATGTCAGCAAGATGTTAAATTCGACCGCAGCAATTCTGCTGCACTCAAGGTCATATAGCTAAAGTACAATCAGAAAGTATACTTGACATATCTTCATTGAAAACGTGTTGTTTCAGCGTTACTGCTTGCCTCCTGTGTCCTCACTAGGCGTTTTCCAGCCGTGTGACGTTTTCAAAAGAGGAGTGGCAGCGTCGCCATCAGGGTCCCTGAGTGGTTACCGGCAAAGCTAGACCATTCCTTACTGGCCAATGTCTGTGGGGGGAAAGCCTGCATGAGCATGTCAAAGCAGCCCTTTGATTTTGTGTGGAATGGAACTTAACGCCACCATATCGCATGCACAAGGAGGCTTTTCAGTAACTCGTAATGGCAGCGCTATGGAGAGTGAAATAACGCAACTTTTTTGGCATTAGTTTCGCACCCTGTTTAGCGCAAAACTCGTAATCTAGGTGTATGTAAGTAAAACAAATATGAAAATTACATTTTTTCTTTCACGATTTAGATAGAGCATGCATTTAAGCAACTTTCTATTTTACTCCTATTATCAAGTTTTCTTCATTCTCTTGGTATCTTTATTTGAAAAGCAGGAATGTAAGCTTAGGAGCCAGCCCATTTTTGTTACACTACCCAGGGCACTGAACCAAACATGGGTTGGCTCCTAAGCTTACCTTTCTGCCTTTTCAAATAAAGATACCAAAAGAACAAAGAAAATGTGATAATAGAAGTAAATTAGAAAGTTGCTTAAAATTGCGTTCTCTATTTAAATCATGGAAGGAAAAAATGTGTGTTTCATATCCCTTTAAGGTGAGATGAAATTAAAAGAAGCCAAAGCCATGCAGCAACTAGTATTATTAGAAAGCAAAAGTATTATTAGAAAGCAGTCGAAGAGGAATTAAGCAGCGAGGCAGGCGCCTACACACTGCATAAGTTACAGGCTGTAAAAGATATTAGGGTGTACACAACACCTTCATAGCGTATATATAGGTGTATAGCATAAGGGGAGATGGAGAGCAAGTCATCCGCACTTTCCAAGGATATATACATCTGCCATGCACACCATCCCGCACATAACTGAAGAACAGTAAAGCGGTTCCAAATACCCTTCAGCCTCCACATCCACGTCAACTCGGTCTGCACATCAGCATGACTGGTAGAATAGTTATGGAAAATGGCTTATAAGTAAGGCTTCTTGTAACTGACTCCGGCTACCCCAACTGGGTAGCTCCACCAGAGGGGTCCTTCCTATACCTGGAACATGCCGCTATGTAGTGGAGCAAAGCTATTATAGCAGAGCCCACCCAAATAACCAGACAGAACCAGTATTAGGGTGAAAAAAAGAACAACTTTATTGTGGAAACACACTTCTTTTATACACCAACTCATCTTGATAAGGAGTCTTATCAGACCCTCAGATCTCCCGCCATTCCCGCCCCTCCAGACAGGCTGGTTCCCCCTATAGTGTCCATTGTCTTATAGAGCCCCAGTGGTACAGACGTGGCTATTCCCGGGTGATCCCGGGGGAGCAGCAGCACTACCAGGGTGTTGTTGGAAAGCCCTCAGTCCCCAGATGCTAAAGTCCAAAAACCGACTTGATCCATGGCTGGGGGCTGGAGCTACGGGTGATCAAACATACACCGGGAAGGCCAAGGGGAAATAGGAGTTGTAGGGGGTACAGAACCCCCAGTTCACAAGGGAGCTCCCCTCCAGCAATCACCCCACCTCTTGCCCTCCCTAGGGGGTACCAATACCTAAAAGAGCGGAGCTCTGAATGTTAGCGATTATTCAGAGAGGCGCGGCCTTCAGTTCTAGGAGTACGGCCGGCAGGAGAGGGGCTGGGTGGTCAGAGATCAGCTCTTCCGTGAGGATGTAAAGAACACAAAACAAGTAAACCAAATGTCTGGGAGATCGCAAATGCTCTCAAAACTCCAGATCCGGTGAGAAAATGGAGGGGGCTAGGTTGTACCGGGTGGAGGTTTAACCTTGGCAGCCTGGTATCCGTGACAGTGCTAACCCCTAAAAAGTCTGGCAGACCCTGCTAGATCCACACACGAATCAGCCTGGGGCTGTCCGGAGAGCTATCCCAAATCAGTTTGCCGGGAAAGTCCATCAGCATGCCCATTGCTTTTTCCTGGCCGATATTGGATAGTGAAGTTAAAGGGCTGCACGGCTAAACTCCACCGCAACAGGCGTCCATTGTCCCCAGCAACTCAGTTGAGCCAAACCAGTGGGTTGTGGTCTGTGAGAATTGTGAAGGTCCATCCGTACAGGTAGGGTTGTAGTTTCTTCAGGGCCCATACCAGGGCCAGGCCTTCTTTCTCCACTGCCACATAGATAACCTCTTTTGGTAACAGCTTCCTACTGATGTAGGCTACGGGGTGGTCGTGCCCTTCTTCGTCCACCTGGCTCAGCACTGCTCCCAACCCGAACATGGAGGCATCCAAAACGTTTGGTTGGGATAGGAGGGCCAGGATAGGGGCAGTAATTTCCCCTCCCTCCTTGCAATTTTTTTTGCAGCAACCATTGGTATATCCACGATCTGGAGTGAGCCAGCTGGTGGGCTCTGATCTATCCAGCCTGCCTTACTTGCACTGCCACATAGTGCGCTACTTTGGAGTATCATTCTGTAGAGTGATGTATTGATACAATTTCCAACAATTGTGATTTTCTGCACCATTGCAGTGTCTTTTTCTGCTTTTTTCATATTTGCAGTAATCAAGGCCGTCTTAAGGCTTTGGAAGGCGGCTTCACACTCGGGGGACCACAGGACCTGTCAGGGCAACCGTTTTCGGGTTAGGTCGGTCAGGGGTTAGGCCAGGGCACTGTAGTTGGGGACAAACTTGCGGTAGTACCCTGCAGTCCATAGAAAAGCTAAAGCTGGGGGTTGGCCAGTTCATAACTCCCTCAATCTTGGCCGGCTCCAGCAGCTGCTTCCAGCAGCCTACTCGGTGTCCAAGGTACTGGACCTCCGAGCGCCCTATCATACGTTTGTCGGGCTTCAGGGTCAGACCAATGTCAGATGCAATCTAGAACGATGCCTAGATGGACCAAATGGTCCTTCCAGGTGTTGCTGTAGATCGCAATATCATCTAGGTATGCACAGGCATAAACCTGGAGGCCATCCAGGAGGTGATCTACCATCCTCTGGAAGGCCGCCGGAGCATTCTTCATTCCAAACGGCATGACCTTAAACTAGTATAGGCCGAAGGGGGTGATGAACGCCAATTTTGGAATCGACTCCGGGTCTAGGGGGATCTGCTAGTATCCCTTGCACAGGTCTAGGATGGTCAGGAAGTTGCCGCGGGCAATGTGATCTAGAAGGTTATCGACCCAGGGCATAGGGTAGGCATCGGTCATGGTCCTGTCATTGAGCCTACAGTAGTCTATGCAGAACCGGGTGATCCCGTCCCGTTTGGGCACCAGTACCACCAGGGCTGCCCAGGGGCTGTTGGACAGTCCAATAACACCCATGTCCAGCATCTACCTTAGTTTGCTGCGCATATTTTCCCTCACTGCCTCGGGGACCCGATACGCTAGCTGTCGCAAGGGCGCCTCTCCCAGGGTCTCCACTCAGTGCACCACTATCGTGGTGTACCCAGGAGTAGTGGAGAACATGTCTCGCCATTTCCCTAGCACCTGTTTGATCTATTCCCTCTGCCTATTCCCTAGCCTCTTATCTAACTGGAAGTCACCTACGCCTGGGGGCATCTGGTTTCACCCGGGGAGCTCCGGCATGGGAAGACTGAGTCCTCCACAGCCGGAACACAGATGCCAGCTACGCCCCCTGCCTTTCCATGGTAATTCCTTCAGAATGTTCACATGAAAGGTCTGGCAGACCTGGTCATTTGAGCATTTGGCTACCAGATAGGTTGTGTCATTCAGCTGTTCTACCACTCGATAGGGTCCCTGCCAGGAAGCCTGTAGCTTGTCTGTTTTGACAAGCTTCAGGGCAATGACCTTCTGCCCTACTGCTAGGGTCCGGTTACGGGCATTCCGGTCATACCACCACTTCTGTCTACATTGAGCTAGCTACCTGAAGGTTCTCTCGCACCCTCTTGGCGAGGTCCTTCAGTCGGTCTCTGAATTCTAGGACGAACCTCACAATGGAGGGTCCTTCCTCCCCCACTGATCCTTCCCAGTGGGATCTCAATAGGTCTAGGGGCCCCCTCACCCTTCGGCCATATACTAATTCAAAGGGGGAGAACCCAGTAGATTCTTCGGGCACCTCTCGGTATGCAAACAGGAGGGGCAGCAGGTATCTTTCCCAGTCTTTGTGAGAGGCCGAGAACATTTTAAGCAACTGCTTCAGGGTCCCGTTGAACCTCTCATACAACCCATTGGTCTGGGGGTGGTATGGAGCGCTTTGCATGGGTTTTATCCCGCAAAGACCCTACAGCTGCCGGGTGAGCTCAGCAGTGAACTGGGTCCCCTGGTAGGAGATCACTTCCCAGGGAAAACCCACCCTGGCGAATATCCGGAGCAGGGCATCCGCCATTGTATCTGCATGGATATTTGGACAGGGCGATGGCCTCTGGGTACCGGGTGGCATTATCAACCACTATTAGGATATATTGTTTCCCAGAGGGGCTGGGACAGGACAAGGGGCAAACAATATCTACAGCTACCCTGCTAAAGGTTTCGTCAATAATGGGGAGGGGGTCCAAGGAGGCTTTGGAGTGTTCTCCTGTCTTGCCTACCCTCTGGCAAATGTCACAGGTCCTGCAGTACTGCCTAACATTCCTGGTAACCCCTGGCTAAAAGAAGGTCTGAGTCAGTCGGTGACGGGTCCTAGTGACTCCTAGATGTCCTGCTAGGGGAATGTCATGCCCCATACGCAGCAGCTTGTACCAATATTTCTGCTGTACCACCAGCTGGCTTTAGGGCAACTGCCCTCTCCCTCTCGGTAACCCAGTATAGGAGCCCTTTCTCCCACTCAAAATGGTCCCCTCCTGGGCCCCCCGGGGTCAGTCCCTACCCAGGCACGGTACGTAGCTAGGGTCGGGTCTCTCAATGTCTTCTGGGCAAAGTCAGTGGGGGATGCCCAAGAGATCTGGTCGGTGGTCAGGGTAGGGGTTGGGGCCCCAGATAGAGTGTGGGGTCCCCTGATAGAGTGTGGTGGCTTGCCATCTGGCTTGCTGGCGGGTGGTGACAGGGCAAGCATCCAGGGGGATGTCCCATACAAAGGAGGAAGCATGGTGTCCCAGGTCGTTTCCTAGCAAAACCTTGGCTGGCAAATGGTTCATAACCCCTACCTCCACAGTACGGGAGCCGGCAACCCAATCTAGGTGCACCTGTGCAGTAGGGATCCATAGAACTGTACCCCCAGCCACACCAACTGCAAGGGACTTCCCGGTTTGGTCCAAATTTGTGACTGTGTGGTGAATGTTTGGCTGGACAAGGGTAACAGTTGCTCTGCTGTTTCGTAATCCCTGTTGATCCAGATGACCTGGCGGTGGAGCAGACGGTTTTCTCCGGTGGCGAGGTTCACCTGATGTAGGACCCCAAACTCTTCCTCTGCCCATTCGGTGGCCCTGTAGCCTCCAGCTGGGGCCCTTGCCCACTGTATGACTGGTAGAATAGTTATGGAAAACTGACCCACTGAACCTGAGGTGAGTTCCTCTGCTTCTCCCCCGCCGGCCAGTACCTTCGGATATGACCCATCTGACCGCGCCTAAAGCACCCCCGAGGTGAGCTGGCCCCGGAGAGGTGGGCAGGTGCTGGCGTGGTCTAGGGGTATCGGGGAGGTGCCGGGGGGTGAGCAGGGGTGGTAGAGGAGCGGGTTACTGGTTGCGGCAGGGTAGGCCTTATGCCGGGCATCCAAATACTGATTAGCCATGACGGCTGCTTGGTCAGCTGTCTTGGGCTCCCTATCTCGTACCCGCTCCGGGGAGTGATTATAGAAGTGCTCCAACAGAATGAGCTGGGTAGCTTCGGCCAGGTTAGTTACATGGCAGCCTGCAAACTAAGAGTCCAAGGACCGGGTGAACCGATGTGTCCACTCCGTAAAAGGTTGCCCCTCTTGCCTCCTTAGTTCCCAGGACTTCTGCCAGTGAGTCTTGAGTGCGAGATCATAGCGGGCAAGGATGTGCTCCTTTACCCGGTCATAGTTCTTTCGGTCTCCAGAGAGAACAGTGTTAAAAGCCTCTAAAGCTCGTCCAGACAGCTCTCCGAGCAGGAGGGTGACTCGGTCGGTATTGACAACATCCTGCAACTCGCATTGTGCCTCGAACACTTGAAAGTAGCTGTCGATATCCTTCACATCGTCTTTAAAGGGCCGGAAAGCCTCATGGGGTAGCTTCTTCAGCTGGGAAGGTGGACCCAGGGGAGATGGCACGGCTCCCCCATAGACTTGTGGACCTCTGCAATTTTGAGTTGGGTGGTGTTGGATATCAGCCGAGTGATTACCTCCGCGGGTGGGGTGGTCTCATAGAGAGCCATTTGCCACTGAAGCTCCCTCTGTACCTCGGACATTGTCTCTATCACTGATGCCTCACTGGGCTGCTCACTGTTCTGGTCGCTATCAGACCCTCCAGCCGGCTTGTTAGCCCGATCGACCTTCCGTCGGCGATGATTGCTGCCTTAGACTTATTGTGTAGTCTTCCGGAGCCCAGCGTAATGCTGCTCCATCCGAGGAGGTCTTCAGTTGGTAGTTTGGACGTTCCAGGTAGACGGAAGAATCCCATCACTGCCAACCAAATGGGACCGGCTAATCCGACTGGGTAGCTCCACCAGAGGGGTCCTTCCTATACCTGTATCATGCTGCTATGTAGCAGAGCAAAGTGATTATAGCGCAATCCACCCAAATAACCAGACAGAACCAGTATTCGGGTGAAACAAAGAACAACTTTATTGTGGAAACACACTTCTTTTATACACCAACTCATCTTGATAAGGAGTCTTATCAGACCCTCAGATCTTCCACCATTCCCGCCCCTCCTGACAGGCTGGCACCCCCCATTGTGTCCATTGTCTTATAGAGTCCCAGTGGTACAGAGGTGGTTATTCCGGTGTGATCCCTGGGGAGCAACGGAACTTCCAGGGTGTCGTTAGAAGCCCTCGGTCCCCAGCTGCTACAGTCCAAAAAGCGATATAATCCATGGCTGGGGGCCGGAGCTATGGGTGATCATATGTACACTGGGAAGGCCAAGGGGAAATAGGCATTGTAGGGGGGTCCGGAACCCCCAGTTCCCAAGGGAACATCCCTCCGGCAATCACCCCACCTCTTGCCATCCCTAGGGGGTACCAATCCCCAAAAGAGCGTAGCTCTGGGGTAAAGGGCTGCTGGAGCGACCTGGTGTGAATGTTAGCAATTATTCGGGGAGGTGTGACCAGCTGGTAGTTCCAGGAGCCCGGCCAGCCGGAGAGGGGATAAGAGATCATCTCTTCTTTGAGGATGTAAAGAACACAAAACAAGTAAAACAAACATCTGGGAGATTGCGAATGCTCTCAAAACTCCAGATCTGGTGAGAAAATGGAGGGGGCTAGGTAGTAGGGGGTGGAGGATTAAACTTGGCAGCCTGGTATCCGTGACACTCCCATACTAACATTCGTCCAAGCAGCATCCCAAACGAACTCCCATAAAAAAAGTCAATATTAACATGTGCATGAATACATTACAATTTTAAATATATTCCCATTAGAAAAATGTTTCTTATTACTTGTTCAGCGGCATACGCACATATTCTACATGTGTGCTACATGGATTCAAACTCCATACCTGCTTAGAAAACTGAAATTGGTGTGCCTTGCACCATTGAAGACTTAGTTCTTCATACAAGCCACCGCTGACTCTCTAAGAAGGTGAGGTGTTTGAAAGCTGGTGCACGGGTCATGAACAGCATACGTGTGTATGCCAGTAAAAACAGTAATAACTCTTACTAGAAGCATTTTTGCTGATAGAAGTATATTTAAAAAAAATAATAATCTATTTAAAATGTAAATACATCCATACACATCTTAATTCAGACTAATCCTTTTTATATGCCAAAAAATGTGAATTTCAAATGTAAATTTTATGTTTCTTTAAAGGGCCACTGTAAGTAAATATTTTCTATGCCTGTTACTAACTACCCCAAATACGCTTTTTATTAATAGCATTTCATTAACATATCTCTACCGTATATCAGAAATCTTGTCTGCAAATGTAATTGTTTTCCAAACCCACTCCGTGGGTATCCTTTGCTCTGTACCAATCCGTTTACAATACCTAGGTTTCAAAATGGCGCTTTAAACACAAAGTTATTGGTTTAAGTATTTTGAACATGCAGTACTGAAAACGTTATGAAACTTCGTTTTGGAGAAAATATAGGTCAGTAGGTTTTAATTAATGTTTATTAACTTTAATATGTTAGTTGTTTAGCTTAAAAATTATAACAGAAAGTAATCCTTTAAGGAATTTTGTTTCTTCAAAAACATAAGTTGACTGACGTCTATAAAATGTTACTATTGTACGTGAATGTGTACGATGTGTATAACAAATCAGCTTTAAACAATGTAATTATGACAGCCCAGAGATCCCTTTCATAAAAGCCCTGTGCTTTTCAAATTTTTGCATTCAAAAAAGGATTTCACATGACTCTTTATACTTTATAAGATACTTTAATGCCAGCATTACTTTTACAGAAAACTGCACCTACTCATAAATCATTTTTCACTTTATTTCATGCGTTTATTCCAACTCTCACAGCTTCTCTAACTTATCATTCTCTGCCATGGCACAATGTGACCCGCTCATGCAATGATAATGTTTCCTCGTGCACTCAGCACGTATGCCTTAATATTTTCTTTCTCATTATATACTGAATTGCTTATCTGTGTTTAGATTAATTAACTTGTTTTTCTTATTTGTTCACTGCAGTAATTATAACATATTTTAGCCCTGCAAAACCGTTATGTCTGTTATGTCAAAAGAACTGAAATAAGGGGGCAGTATGCAGTGGCTTAGATACAAGGTAATTACAGAGGTAAAACGTGTATTATTATAACTGTGTTGGTTTTGCAGAACTGGGGAATGGGTAATAAAGGGATTATCTATCTTTTTAAAGAACAAAAACTCTGGTGCTGAATGTCCCTTTAATTCTTTAGAATTCTTTGTTGAAGAAATAGCAATGCACATGGGTGAGCCAATCACACAAGGTATCTATGTACAGCAACCAATCAGCAGCTACTGAGCCTATCTAGATATGCTTTTCAGCAAATGATATCAAGAGAATGAAGCAAATTAGTTAAAAGGACAGTCAAGTCCAAAAAAACTTTCATGATTTAAATAGGGAATGCAATTTTAAACAACTTTCCAATTTACTTTTATCACCAATTTTTCTTTGTTCTCTTGGTATTCTTAGTTGAAAGCTAAATTTAGGAGGTTCATATGCTAATTTCTTAGACCTTGAAGACTGTCTCTAATCTGAATGCATTTTGACCACTAGAGGGCATTAGCTCATGTGTTTCATATAGATAACATTGAGCCCATGCACGTGAAGTTACCCTGGAGTGAGGACTGATTGGCTAAAATGCAAGTCTGTCAAAAAACTGAAATAAGGGGGCAGTTTGCAGAAGCATAGATACAAGGTAATCACAGAGGTAAAAAGTGAATTATTATAACTGTGTTGGTTGTGCAAAACTGGGGAATGTGTAATAAAGGGATTATCTTTCTTTTTAATCAACAAATTGTGGTGTTGACTGTCCCTTTAATATAAGTGAATTAGACAGTTTTTTTTAAATTGTCATGCTATTTGTAAATAACGAAAGAAAAAAAATTGGGTTTGATGTTCCTTTAAATAGCAAAACTGTATGTAAAAGTTTTACCAGGCAAATAGAAAATAAAAATATTTTGTTTGCATAGGCAATTAGGAATCCCACTGTAATAATTTGTTTAAAGGGACATCAAATTGCAAAAAGAATATGCTCTAATGTTTTAGTTATTTACAAGCAATAGTGTAATAAAAATGCCCCTGCATAGAAGTTAAACACATAGGTAAAGTTCAGCAAGGCACTACTGGGAGCTAGCTGAACTCATTGGGAGCCAAGAGGCATATGTTTATAGCCACCAATGAGCAGCTAACCCCCCCCCCCCCCACTTAGTGCTTTGCTGCTACTGAGCCTATGTAGGTATGTTTTTCAACAAAGGATACCAGGAAAACAAAGTAAATGTGATAATAGAAGAAGTAAATTAAAAGGTTGCTTAATTTATTTTGTTCTATCTAATCCATAAAAGTTTAATCTCATGTTTCAGTTTTGATTTCATGACCCTGTAAATACAATGTTAACGTAATTTAGCACCTGAAAACATGTAACATACTTAAACCTAAATTACAGTTTTTCTGATTGTCTCCTGATAACTCGAGTCTCAGTTTTGCACAATATTGGAAGTTTTTTTGGGGGTGATCACAATCTAAATATGGATTTGCCAGCTAAAGCCCACATCTCTCAATGAGTTTCCACTAGAGACTTTCCTGAAAATGTGTTTTCAGTTAAGTATCCTATCAACCATACCTCTTTCACACCTCTTAAGGTTACATTACAGTTCTTTTGAATAAATGAAGAAAACTTCTAAAGTCAGGTTTACCCTTTCATGACAGGTTTTATTTGTCTACATTTTAACAACATTGACATGGATGTGATCGCAAGATTTCAATGATGGGATCGGGTCAGGGGGCGTCCATATGACGCTAGGCATGCCCTCCAGACCGTGATAGCATCCTGGAAGCACAGTTGTCTTCATGACAGCCAAACGGTTAGGATGTTCTATTCCATCCTAACGGCGCTAAAGCCTGGCGCGGTTAGGACGGAATAGAACGTCGGAACGGCCTTAAAACGTTAAAACAGTGTGCTGGCAGTCATATCAAAATTGTAAACAAATAATATAATAAAAGAGCAATTTGAAAATAAGAATTGCTAATGAATGACACAGGATGCACAAAACTGTATGAAAAATAACAGGTTTTTTATTGGTTAAGCATCTTCTCAAGCAATAAAAACCTGTTAGTCTTTTGAATTAATCCCTTTGTACAGTGTATAAGGGAAATACTCACATGTGTGAGATTAACCTATTGTAATCCAACTCCTTCCTGATCGCTGCAAAACAATATGAATTCCATGATGGGTATACTGGACACATTTGCTCAATGGCTATATTAACACTTAAAATTACCATTAAATACAGTAAAACTGCATAAGTAACAAGGGCATAATAAAAAGGCAATGCAATTACACTTACAATAGCACTTACTGTGAACATCATTCATATAAGCAGTAGGATTTCTCATTACAAATATATTTTTCCCATTTGCCGGCCCCCAGTAGCATGTGATTGCCATCAGCCAATCACATACACTGTGAACTTACTGAGAAGGAGTTGGTACCTCAGAAAATGTGTAAATAAAAATACAGTGCAAAATTTGATAACGTAACTAAATTGGAAATGAAAGTTTAATTTTGACTTTAGTGTTTTAAAAGTAAGTTTTGGCTATATATATAGATAGATAGATAGATAGATGGATAGATAGATACATGAAATCAAGATGAACACTGTGGGTTTCTATTAGAAGGAAGTAACCACAACTTATCTAATCTGCTCTTATGTATCATTACTCTCAAGTGACCAATCGAGTGAGAGATGGACCTGTCAATCACCCTGAATGAGTGAGTTTGCTGTGATTTCTCTTCACCACCTCAGGGGCGCAATTACATATACAGCGCAGGCTTCAGCGCAAGCGCTGCAACCAGTGCCGCCCGTAATTTCCCCTTGTACGTCAGGCTATTACATATACGGCGCCGGCAGCTCATAAAGTGCCGTAAGTCAGATAAACTAGCGATGTCCAGAAATGAGCGTAAATACAAATTTCTGGAGTCGCCAGTAACTTACGGCACTTTAGAAACTGCCAGCGCCTAAGAAAAGTAAAGAAAATAACAAATCTCAGGTAAAAGTCTAACACGCCTCCCAAAAATAAGCCCGACACATAAAAACTCCTATATCCGCAATCCCCCCCTCTCACTACTAATAATAAATGTATTAACCCCTAGACCAAAAACGCCCCACAACGCAATAAGCCTAATTAAACTATTAACCCCTATATCCGCCATCAAACCCACACCGCAAGAAATAACTAAATTATTAACCCCTAAATCCGCCAACCCCAACATCGAAAACTACCTATTAAAACTATTAACCCTTAATCTGCCATTAACCCAAAACACAATAAATCCATTAAAACTATTAACCCCTAAACCGCCAAAGCCCACAACGCAATAAACCCATTAAAGTATTAACCGCTAAACCGCCAAAGCCCACAACGCAATAAACCTAACCCCTAACCTAACCCCCCCTAACCTAACACCCCCTAAATGAACCCAAAATTACCTAATTTACAAAATACTAAAGTTACTATTAAATTAAAACCTAACACTACTTTAAAAATACAAATAAACTAAGTATAAATTAAAGGGACAGTCTAATCAAAATTCTGGAGTAGACTGTCCCTTTAAGCTACAATTACAGAAAATAAAAAAATCTAAGATTACAGAAAATAATAAAGAAAATTTCCAAATTTTACAAAAATTATACCTAATCCCTATGAAAATAAAAAGCCCCCCAAAATAAAAACACCCCCTAATCTTATAAACTACCAGTAGCCCTTAAAAGGACTTTTTGCAGGGCATTGCCTCAAGATAATCAGCTCTTTTACAAGAAAATACACAACCCCCCCCTAACAGTAAAAACCCCCCACCCACCAAACCCCCCCAAATAAAATAACCTAACACTAAAAACCCTAAACTACCCATTGAATTCCTATTGGCTGATTTGAGCCTTCAAATTAAAATCAGCCAATAGGATGAGCGCTACTGAAATCCTATTGGCTGTTCAAATCAGCCAAATAGGATAAGAGCTACTGAAATTCTATTGGCTATTCAAATTAGCCAATAGAATTTCAGTAGTTTTCATCCTATTGGCTGATTTTAACAGCCAATAGGATTTCAGTAGCTCTCATCCTATTGGCTGATTTGAATTTGAAGGCTTAAATCATCCAATAGGAATTCAAGGGATGCCATTTTTAATTGCGTACCTTGAATTCCATTTCCGTGTACGGCGGAGATCGTATGAAGAGGATCCTCCACGCTCCATGGCTCCGCGGTCACAGGTCTTCAGTTCCAGGCTCGCTGGTCTTCAATTCCAGGCTCGCCGGTCTTCAGTTCCAGGGTCGCCAGTCTTCAGCAGCGCCCTCCGCTCGACGCTGGTTGGTTCCTGGAAGAAGAAAGAAGAGGTTGCCGCTTGGAAGAAGCCTTCACCGCCTGGAACAGGACCTTCTCTGCCGGACTTCAGGACAGGTGAGTAGCAACCTGGGGCTTAGGGTTTTTTAATTTTTTTTTTATTATTATTTTATTTAGATAGGGTGGGCAGTAAAAGAGCTGAATGTCCTTTTAAGGGCAATACCCAACAAATGCCCTTTTCAGGCAAATTGGTAGTTTAGGGTTTTTAGTGTTAGGTTATTTTATTTGGGGGGGGTTGGTGGGTGGGGGGTTTTACTGTTGGGGGGTTTGCGTATTTTCTTGTAAAAGAGCTGATTATCTAGGGGCAATGCCCTGCAAAAAGCCCTTTTAAGGGCTACTGGTAGTTTATTAGATTAGGGGGTGTTTTTTTAGCGATTATGTATAATTTTTGTAAAATTTGGTAATTTTCTTTATTATTTTCTGTAATCTTAGATTTTTTTATTTTCTGTAATTGTAGCTTAAAGGGACAGTCTACTCCAGAATTTTGATTAGACTGTCCCTTTAATTTATACTTAGTTTATTTGTATTTTTAAAGTAGTGTTAGTTTTTTTTAATTTAATAGTAACTTTAGTATTTTGTAAATTAGGTAATTTGGGTTCATTTAGGGGGTGTTAGGTTAGGGGAGTTAGGTTAGGGGTTAGGCTTATTGCGTTGTGGGCTTTGGCGGTTTAGGGGTTAATACTCTAATGGGTTTATTGCGTTGTGGGCTTTGGCGGTTTAGGGGTTAATACTTTAATGGGTTTATTGCATTATGGGCTTTGGCGGTTTAGGGGTTAATAGTTGTAATGGGTTTATTGTGTTTTGGGTTAATGGCAGATTAAGGGTTAATAGTTTTAATAGGTAGTTTGCGATGTTGGGGATGGCGGATTTAGGGGTTAATAATTTAGTTATTACTTGCGGTGTGGGTTTGATGGCGGATATAGGGGTTAATAGTTTAATTAGGCTTATTGCGTTGTGGGGCGTTGTTGGTCTAATGGGTTTATTGCGTTGTGGGCTTTAGCGGTTTAGGGGTTAATACTTTAAAGGGTTTATTGCGTTGTGGGCTTTAGCGGTTTAGGGGTTAATACTTTAATGGGTTTATTGCGTTGTAGGCTTTGACGGTTTAAGGGTTAATAGTTTTAATGGGTTTATTGCATTGTGGGTTAATGGCGGATTAAGAGTTAATAGTTTTAATAGGTAGTTTGCGATGTTGGGGTTGGCGGATTTAGGGGTTAATAATTTAGTTATTACTTACGGTGTGGGTTTGATGGCGGATATAGGGGTTAATACACTTTATTAGTTATTGCGGTGGGGGATTGCAGTTGACAAGTAGATAGACATTGTGCATGCGTTAGGTGTTAGTTTATTTTTGCAGGCATTTTTGGGAGTTACGGTGCTCCCATACTCAGCGCAAGGGTTGCTACGGCTGCCTTTTATGGCGAGGTAAAAATGGAGTAAGATTTCTCCATTTTCGCCACGTAAGTCCTTGCGCTGGATATTGGATACCAATTTACGATGCGGTCCCATGTTAGCCTATGGGAGTAAAAATTACGGGCAACGGGTGAAATACACGTGCTGCATTTATATGCGTCGCTGTATATAGGATACCAAACCCACGCAAAAAACGGCGACGCTGCATATGTAATGAGGCACCAGATGTCTAAATACTGCTCCTTCTTCTTACATTGCGGGAAGCAGCCCTGCAAGGGCTCCAGAGCAGCTTATTCTGCTTCGTACATGGAGCCCACAGTGTTGTAATGTGTTAGACTATTTTATTATTGCAATATTGCTTGCATATAACTGTGTTTAACCCCTGCAAAAGAGTTAGAACACATAGTTCACATGCAGCAATACACTACTAGGAACAGGTAAGCCAGTGACAAGAGGCATATGAGCCTAGCCACCAGTCCCAATTAGGGTTGCCACCTGCCCCGGTATCACCGGGACAGTCCCGGTCTGACCCTGCATGTCCCGTGTCCCGGAACTACACTGAAATGTCCCGGGCTAAGAGCTCCCCTGGTGCAGCAAGCAGCAGTGAGCAAAGATTTTTTTAAAAAATTAGCTGGCCAGGGGAGCTCTTAGCCCAGGGTTACTACTACAATACTGGGTAGGTGGAGTCTGGAGGATGGTGGTGTAGGAGGGGGGAAGAAGGTTGAGGAGGGTATTAGTCACATGACGATCCAGGCATCCAGCAGAGAGCGGCAAACTGAGAGGTCAGGCGTTGGTGCGGTGCAGTGTGCTGGCCGCGGGCTGCAACTTGCAAGGGACTTAGGGACACCATCTTCTCAGTAAGTAAACACCCTTGTATGATACAATCATACAACTGGTCCTGATATCCGGTCCTGCTCCTCGACTGTCCCCGGTACTGCAAATTGCTTAATATCAAAAACTTTTGCCTATTAGCCAAAAACGTTGTCATCGTTATCATCATTCATATTATATGAATGATGATAACAATGACAACGTTTTTGGGCTTATGGGCAAATGTTTTTGATATTAAGCAACCTAATTTCTGCATCTCAATCATCCCTGCACCTGTATAAAGCCTGTACCTACTACTGAGTTCCATTGGCAAAAATAAAAACAATAGTTATGTTTATAGGCCTGAAGTATAAGATCAAAAATAAATGCATTGTTTTTTTATTAAAGAAAATAACATTTGGCTTAGAATGTTAATATATATATATATGTATATTATATATATATATATATATATATATATATATATATATATTATATATATTTATATATATATTATATATATATATATATATTATATATTATATATATATATTATATATTATATATATATATATTATATATTATATATATATATATTTATATATATATTATATATATATATATATATATATATTATATATATTATATATATATATATATATATTTATATTATATATATATATATATATATATTTATATTATATATATATTTATATTATATATATATATATATATATATATTTATATTATATATTTATATTATATATATATATATATATATATTTATATTATATATATATATTATATATATATTTATATTATATTATATATATATATATACATATATACACATTTCATAATTAATTTTAGGTCGTGACAAGCCACGCCCCCGCCACACCCCAAGCCACGCCCTCTCCACGCCCACTTTAAAAGTGTCCAGGAATTTTTGGGGCAAAAGGTGGCAACCCTAGTCCCAATAGTGCATTACATGTTCTATGTGAACCATAAACATTTTTTTTTTACTTTACAATAAGATCACCTGTTTATCATGTCCATATCAGTCTGTGAGAGTTGTTTTTTTTTTTATTGCCTGATTGATGACATTTCTCATCACTAATTCTCACACACTGAGTACTTCCAGTCTCAGTAGACATTATAATAACAATAAAACAATATTGTAACACACCAAACATTTGCTGGTGATTAAACAAAATGTAATATTTATTTTCTTTCAAATAAAATGAAAATTGTATGGTCTATATGAGATTCTATTATAAGTTAAAGGGATGTTAAACCCAATTTTTTCTTTCATGATTCAGATAGAGCATGCAATTTTAATAAACTTTCTAATTTACTCCTATTATCAATTTTTCTTTGTTCTCTTGCTATCTTTATTTGAAAAAGAAGACCTCTAAGCTAAGGAGCCAGCCAATTTTTGGTTGAGAACCCTGGACAGCACTTGTTTTTTTTTTGGTGGGTGCATTTAGCTACCAATCAGCAAGCACGACCCAGGTTGTGAACCAAAAATGGTCCGGCTTCTAAACTTACATCATTGCTTTTCAGATAAAGATAGCAAGAGAATGAGGAAAATATGATAATAGGAGTAAATTAGAAAGTTGCTTAAAATTGCATGCTCTGTCTGAATCATGAAAGAAAAAAAATGGATTCAATGTCCCTTTAAGGTTGTTTCTTCAATAACAAATTAATCCAGTCTGTGAAAAAAGATTACAATCAAAAAGCTACTTTTCTTTGTGATGTAAGAAACACAATCCACCAACAGTGATATAGACCAAATTGAAACATTTCTTTTAAATTTCACCCCAACTTTAGATCACCTTTTTGTGCAAAAAGAAGTCAGAATGAACCTAGCTGTTACAATGCATTAAAGGGACAGTTTACTAAAAAAAAGTCTCCCCTTTAATTTGTTCCCAATGATCCACTTTACATGCTGGAGTGTATTAAATTGTTTACAAGTATTTCCATTGCCCTTATATTGGCATTTGAAATAGTTTATTTAGCCTGTGGTATCCCCACCCATCCTAAAAGTTTTTGACCTCAAGGCCAAGCTGTGTAAACACAACAAGCAGAAGAAATTACACTCCCAGTGGGGTACAGAAGAGATAAGGTAATAAAATGTTAATTTTCCATTGTTCTCTCCAAGTATTGGTCATTGGTTTATGGACAGATATAAAATAAAGAAGCATTTATATGTACACAATGTGATAAAGTAATGAGATCTGATTATACCTACAAGTTAAACAAATTGTATTAGGTTGTGGCTTCAAAACACAAAATCAGCTAATTCATATACACAAATAAGTCTTAAAAAGCAAATCTCATACATTTTATACTCTGCAGCTTGTAAAAAAAAAGTTATTGGAAACACATTAAGGGAAAAACTATTTTATAGTATGCTGTCCCTTTAAATATTCTTTTGAGAGCATAAAATATCCTTTGAATTCTACACAATACAGTCAGATGGCGCTGTATTACACCGTAGTGCAATATTTGAGAAGCAAAGAAAATATAGATGCACTTTCTCATTAAGTCACTAGAGGGCAGTCAGTGAAAACCAGTCTCACTAAAATATAGTAAAAGGAAAAAAAAAATCTTCATCACACGGTTTTACCGTTTGCAGTTGCTTTTTGTGCAATGAAATGCAGTAGAAAATTATAGCCTGTCCAAAATAATTTTTTTGGCAAACTAATTTGCTCTGTGTAAGGAATGTAATAGTTGCCTTGTTAACAGTAATTTATGTCCCCAATATTTTGTACTATTTGATCTGCATAATCACAAAGACTGCTCATATTTTCAGCGTTGCCCCTTCCCCCACACACATAAAAAAAAGGAAATAACAGTTTTTTTCTGTCATTTTTTTATTTGTCATTATTTACACCAAGCAGAAGGATTACCCATTAGCATAGCATAATACTACATATAGCAAAAGAAAAAGCAGATATATATATTGGTCTTAAAACTGTATTTTTTTTTAAAGTGACAGTTACATTCTTTTTCAGCTAGATAGAGTATACCCTACAGAGTGGACAAATAGGTTACAGTGTAAAGAGCAAAAGAATGTGACAATAATTTAAGTTAAAGGTATATGAAACCCAACATTTTTCTTTTGTGATTTAGACAGAGCACAAAAAAAATCCATATACTTCTATCATCAAATTTGCTTCTTACAATGATATTCTGTGTTGAAGAGATACCTAGGTAGGCATCTGAAGAACTGCATGACAGGAAATAGTGCAGCCATCTAGCGCTCTTGTAAATCTGCTGCCATATAGTTCTCCAGAAATGGGACAGCTCCTAAGCATCTGTCTCTGCTTTTCAACAAAAGATACCAAGAGAACAAATAAAACTTGATAATAGAAGTAAATTATAAAGTTGTTTAAAATTGCATGCTCTATCTGTATCATGAAATAAAAAATGGGGTTTATATCCCTTTAAGTGATATAAAGCAAGCAGTTTGCCGATCATGACTCACAGATGTAACCTGTAACGTGAAACAAATTTTAAGATCAGCAGTTAATTATGAATCATTTAAAAGCCCTTTTCCTCCTGAACTGAGAACGGTCACCAATACATTTTCATTTATAATCTATAACCACAAGAATATCCCTGCTAGATACATGAGTAAGCTTAACCTCTTCACTTTATCATAAGCGTGTCATTTCTGTGTAACAATACAGTCCATTGGAAAATTGTTTTCTCCTTTAAAAAAAGAAAGAAAAAAAAGGCATAGATAAAATATTAGTTGTTTACTTCCTTAATGTGTTCCTGATCAATACCAGTGTCCTCTATCAATAAAAGGGCCAGAGGTGGGACCCTAGTCAGGGCCGCCACTAGAAATTGTGTGGCCCCTGACTTAACCATTGATCAGCCCCCCTCCCCACACTTTGACATGTGCAATTTTTGACCAAGTGACTAAAACATATATGCACTTTATGCATGTTGTAAAGGTAGAAACACAGAAACACACAGACACACTCATACACTGATACACACACTCACACATACAGAATCACATATAGACACTCTAGCAGACACGCAAAGAAACACACAGACACACTCATACACTGAAACACACACTCACACATACAGAATCACATATAGACACTCTAGCAGACACGCAAAGAAACACACAGACACACTCATACACTGAAACACACACTCACACATACAAAATCACATATAGACACTCTAGCAGACACGCAAAGAAACACACAGACACACTCATACACTGAAACACACACTCACACATACAGAATCACATATAGACACTAGCAGACATGCAAAGAAACACACAGACACACTCATACACTGAAACACACACTCACACATACAGAATCACATATAGACACTCTAGCAGACACGCAAAGAAACACACTCAGACACAGAGACCCACACAGACACTCAGTACTTGTTTACATTGACCTGACAAGTAATGAGTTAGACTACAGTTTTGTAAAAAAAAAAGGAGATTTACAAGGCAAAAGAGTTCTGACTATCTTTTTGTCCAGGAAGATGACAACTATATGATGACAACAACATGCAGTGGCTGAAAGGAAGGGCACCGAACAATGATTTAAAGGTTAAGTGGTGGATTGGTAACTTCCGAAAAGGTCTCAGTCTCAAAGTCTGTAGAAAGATGTGAATAATCAGTAGTAAGGTCCAAATGTCCTAAAAAGGTTTTTTTTTTTTTTTTGCCAAGTTCTGCTCTACAGTTGAATATATACATTAAACATGCATGTTAAAAATGATATACATCTTACAAGGAGTAATGGACAAGTGGTTTATGCAAGGGGTTAACCTAACCCTAGCCTTAACTACCACACCATGTTACCATTCACCTGTCACAGAAATGTGTGTTCAGTGACATTCTTGCACAGGGATGTTATGGGCAGAGAGAGAGGTCAGTATAGCAGGAGCTTTTATGTCACTTGACCTCAATTCTGTTGTGTTAATTATACTGTGTGATCATTACTTTAATTTGTAGTAAGGTGAAATTTACATGGAAAACTATTGCTGTCTGAAGTTGCTTTAGGGAATTATTTGTATTTTAAATTATTAGAAGCAAAAATGCTTGTAGTAAACACCTTGAGATTTTATGTAATTTAGCTCTGAATATTGTTGATTTTTTTAATTCTCAGAACTAAAAATGCAACCTGCTGACTCATCAAGGCTAACCCTGCTACATATATTTCCCTAATTGGATTTGGCAACAAACAGCTACATAACAGTATACTTTATACTAACACACTGGACCAAAGCTAGTATTTTTTTGCCTGCAGACTCAATCTCAGATTGGCTCCTTCAAATATGACTAATAGTGACAAATATGACAAATAGTGGGTTGAGTTTAACTATTAAAAACAATTGCAGCAAACAAGATATTTTTATATAATAAATTAAATATTCAGACGTAGCTGATAAGTTATTTTATAGCAAGACACGAGAAATATCTTGTGCTTATAAGGTGTTTACTTTTAACACTTTTAAACTTACTTGTACCATTATCTTCTCTATAAATAAAAATTCAATAAAGAGTTAAAATAATACAAAACAAATACCAACTACTGAAATGTTCTGGGTTACATATATACATCTCATAGTGCTCTGCTGTTTCATGTATTACATGAACACACTGTTCTGTTAAACACAGATTATCACTTTGCCTGTTGAGATTACGAGACTAGAAATATATTCAGAAAAAAAAATGAATACAAATAATATATTAAGCCTCATTAATCAGATACCATGTTTGATCTACTTGTGCCATATGGACATTTATTGCTATCTGGACTCTAAATGAAAATCCTACTATCACACAAAACACTGACAAAATATATTCTTTATTCATTTATATATGATAGAAACTTTCTAGTATTATAAGGGATTTAATATAGTTTATGCGGAAAGTCATTTTTCAAAAACCCAGAACAAGTATAGTCTCATTTTGTGAGGTAGATGGTTCAGGAGTAATTAGTGAGAGGAAATACTTTGTATATGCATAAGGATATCCTGATAGCTTTATTCATTAACACTACATAGAGTTAAAGGGAAGTGAAATCCCAAATTTTTCTTTCATGAGTCAGATAGAACATACAATTTTAAACAACTTTCCAATTTACTTCTATCATCTCATTTGCTTTGTTCTCTTGGTATCTTTTGTTTAAAATCATACCTAGATAGGCTCGGGAGCTGGGAGCTAGCTGCTGATTGGTGGCTGCAAATATTTGCCCCTTACCAATGTGTTCAGCTAGCTCCAAGTAGTGCACTGCTGCTCCTTCAATAAAGGACACCAAAATGAAGGTAAAATGATAGTAACTTTTTTTTGTTTTGTTAAATGTATGCCCTGAGTCATTAAATACAAGTTGGGGTGTCATGTCCATTTAATGGGCTATTTGATTTGTATCTGCTGTCAAAATGTATAATTCTATGGAAAAGAAGAGAGATCAGTAAAGTGCTCTGCAGTGCACCTTTATGAATATGAGTGTGTTGCTTGTACACTTAGCAATTGTTGTGAGGACGCTATCTTACTGTAACAGTATCCAAGACTGTCACTCTCCCTGTTGAACAGCAGAAAATGTGCATAACACAAATACCCCCAGCTCTAAAGCATTAGAGCAACACATTCTGAATATGCAGCAAACAATCTGTTCACTGGGGCTGTTTTGCATAAAATACCCAGACAGATATGTTTCTGAACTGCTTACTAATTAAAGTTGAGCTCTAGTATCCAAATGATGTCTCTTGCTGTCATTTCTCTCAGTCCCATGTCACTATATATTATCACAGATCTTTAATCCCATATTCATCAATGCAGTGATTTAAATGGCATGTCCTGTAGTCTGAGGGGGTTCTGCATGTCATAGTAATGGTGCAATTTGTGGTGTATTGCTCACAAAGCAAAATTGTCCTGAATTTGCTGAGAAGCAGCTGGCTAAAGAAACAAACTGATATCTGTTTAGGAGACCCAGAGGAGCCCTAAAGTTGTCCTGTAACTATGAGGAAATTATTTACCCACTCAAACACAGACATAAATCTGAAAGAACTGCTTGCTCTACTGAGAGAGCATTTTTCCAACCTTGTTTACAACCACAGGCCATCTATGTTTTGGCTTGTTAATATTATCACTCATTTATAGCATACACATAATGTGAAGTGGTATGGCATTAGGCACATGATTATCATCAGTAGTCATTGGCAATATACCCTTAGGTGCCATGATCTGCAGGACAGGTGGCACTAAATTATTGATTCATATAGAATGTTACAACTACTCAAGTGTATATAGGAACTAAGTCATTTTTATGAAATTATAAAAATATTCGAATACTCACTACGAATTGCTTTCTGTAATGTTATTTATTAAACTAAGGTATAAAATGGCATTCAGTAACTTTCCTTTATATGTTAATTAGCCCACTAATTACAAGTGGAGCGTAATAGTTTGCGCCTTAGCGATAAGGTATATATCAAGTTGAAAGTAAACACGATCGTGTGAGCACAATCGTGATTTAGGCTAGACTCATTACCCTGATTTCAGAGCTGTGGTTAACTGTTTGGCGAAAATAAAGAGTTGCACAAAACACATAAAAAAAACATTACAAAGTACAGTTACACTTATATTAACACTGTCTAATAAAAACAAATTTAAAAAAAATATTGCACAAAAAAGTTATAAGGGCTCAAAGATATGAGATCTTGGGTGTTAGAAGAAAAAAAAGCTGCCAAAGGCCTTTAACAGAGAGATACATACAGTACATATAGATGTCTAAATATGTATATATATATATATATATATATATATATATATATATATATATATATGTGTGTGTACAATACATATGTATTTATATGTGTATATATGTATTTATATGTATATATATATAGTTATATGTGTATATATGTATTTACATGTGTATATATGTATTTACATGTGTATATATGTATTAATGTGTGTATATGTATTTATATGTATATAGATATAGTTACATGTGTATATATGTATTTACATGTGTATATATGTATTTACATGTGTATATATGTATTTACATGTGTATATATGTATTAATGTGTGTATATGTATTTATATGTATATATATAGTTATATGTGTATATATGCATTTATATGTATATATATATATATATATATGTATTTACAGACATATATACACATAAACACATAAATATATATGTATACATATAGAGACATACAGTATATAGAAGCGCATTACAGCCTTTTGCTGTTAAGTAGATGAAAACATGTAAAAACATTTTTGTAATATTCATTTTTAATAAAGTTTTTAACTGTGTTTTTATATAGGTATAAATATATATTTGTTTAAAAAAAAACATCAGGTATGTAGAAATATTTATTTAGGAATAAATAGAACATATTCCGTTACATAAAGAACATAGGAATAGGAAATATGCAATATATTCATGTCGGGTTAGCGCTAATGAGAATATGCGATGGTCTTTGCGCGAGAGTGGAGTGTTAGTTTTTCCCCTCACCTTTTCTTCTCAATTGACTTCTATGGGGCAATACGTGAATACGCACGCTAGTCGGGTTACCGCTAGAGCAAAAACAGTTTATTTACAACTTGTAATACGAGAGCAACCCGACTAGCGCTAAAATATTAATACTAGAGGAGTTCTTGCTCTAGTGGAAGCACAAAATGCCTCTCGTCTTGTGATATAGCCCTAAGTAAGAGGTAGGCTTTATAGAATCAATTGGAAATCGGTGTAAACTCAGTCTGAATACAGGGGAGCTCACATGTTATTTTACAAAGAACATGATTTATTTATTAGAAGGGATTCAGCCTTAGCAAACAATTTTAAAAAAGCTTCTAGTTTACTTCTATTACCAAATTTGCTTTGTTCCCATGGTATTCTTTGTTGAGATACCTAGGTAGGTCTCTTTAGCACTACTTGGCAGACAATAGTGCTACCATCTAGTGCTCTTGCAAATGGATAACTACTGCTATATAGTGCTCCAGATACGTGGACGCTCCTGAGCTTATGTCTCTGCTTTTAAACAAATGATCCCAAGAGAAAATTTGATACTAGAAGCAAATTAGAGAATTGTTTAACATGCTCTATCTGAATCATTAAAAACCTTTTGGGTTTCATGTCCCTTTAATCAGCATTTTTTGCTAAGTCATTTAGATGGCTCCTCTAAATTATAAAGAATATACTGACTTATTTTACTGCTCATTAAAGGACCACTAAACAAAGTAGAACAGCATACTCAATAAATGCATAGTAAAAAGACAATGCAAATGCAACTTTGAATTTCAAATGAGTAGTAGATTGTTTTCTAACATGTCAAAGTTAGTTACATTTTCCTTCTCAATGTATCATGGGACAGCCATCAGCCAATCACACAATGCATATAAGTATATTCTGTGAATTCTAGCACATGCTCAGTACGACCTTGTGCCTTATAAAATATGCAAATAAACTTAAAAAAAGTGCGCCCATTTAGATAATGGAAGTGAATTGGAAAGATGTTAAAAATCGTAAGCTCTATCTGAATCATGGAAGTTTAATTTTGACTTTACTGTCCCTTTAAGATATTGAGCTTGTCTGGAAAAAAACATTATTAAAAAAGATAACAGTAAACTGAGTTGATCACAAATCATCTGGCTATGAAAATGTTTGAGCATCTCATACAGTGTATTATGAAGAATCTGTAAATTCATGAGTTAATCATCAAATCGTTGTAGTGACAGCTCAGCACGCTACTGGGTTTTACCTGGTTATACAGGATCACACTGGCAGCGTGGCATTCCTTGGCAGCACTAATTACCTTGCGGCAGGGTGCCACAGGAGGACGCAGTGCTGGGGTGCTCCTCAGGGAGATATAGATCACTGACTAATGAGAACAGGAGAGCCCAGACCAAAGCTAACAGCCTTGTCATGCTAATTAAAGGCAGTGCTAGCCAGCAATGGGCACCATGGCAACATTGGACAGAGCTTTTGAAAGAAAAAGGGATTTACAAACTGTGCCAAACTGGAAAGAGGAAAATGTGATTGACTGATAAGTAAAGCCATGGGATTTACATGTATAGAGGAGAAAACATGTGTAGTATATTTATTAAGGATGTCACTTGTTTCTTGTCAAATGTCTCACTACAGTTAAACATTATCAGAAAAAATACAGGAAAGCCGGATGCATTGGGGATCTTTCGCCTGCTAATCTTCCCCAAACCTATGTAATCTGCCCCAGAGTTACTAGTGGTGGTAGTGAGCGCAAGCCTTGTATAGGTGGCATTCATTCACATTATTCTCTCTGTGGCCTATACTGCCACAACTAAAGGGACACAAACTCAAAAAAAAATATTTCATGATTTAGATAGAACATTCAATTTTAAACCCCTTTCCAGTTTACTTCTATTATCAAAATTGCTTCATTCTCCTGGTATTATTTGTTGAAGGAGCAGCAATGCACTACTGGTTTCTAACTAATAGATTCAAATTGCAAAAATGCTTCTATTTCATATTTAAATGCATCCATGCACATTTCAATTCTAACCTTTCTATCCTTTTGTGAACAGAGCACTGTTCTCTGTCTGTGACATACATGATGCAGCCATAGGGGCCGATTTATTAGAGGTGGCGGACAAGTTAAGGAGCATCGGTCTTAAAGGGACATGAAACCCAATTTTTTTCTTTCATGATTTAGAAAGAGCTTGCAATTTTAATCAACTTTCCAATTTACTTTTATTATCTAATTAGCTTCATTCATTTTATATCCTTTGTTGAAAAGCATTTCTAAATAGGCTCAGTAGCTTCTGATTGGTTGCTGAACATAAATGCCTTGTGTTATTGGCTCACTCATGTGCATGACTATTTCTTTAACAAAGGATATCTAAAGAATGAAGCAAATTAGATAATAGACGTATATTGGAATGTTGTTTATAATTGTATACTCTATCTGAATCATGAAATAAATATTTAGGGTTTTGTGTACCTTTAAAGGGACAGTCTAGTCAATATTAAACTTTCATGATTCAGATAGGGCATGCAATTGTAAACAACTTTCCAATTTACTTTTATCATCAAACTTGCTTTGTTCCCTTGGTGGTATTTTTGAAAAGCTAAACCTAGGTAGCCTCAAACTGATTTCTAAACTGTTGAAAACGGCAGCTCAGAACATTTTGAAAGTTTTTCACAGTTAGACAGTAATAGTTCATGTGTGTCATATAGACTGTGCTCACTCCTGTGGAGTTATTTAGGAGTCTGCACTGGTTGGCTAAACTGCATGTCTTTCAAAAGTACTGAGATAAGGGGCGGTCTTCAGAGGCTTAGATACAAGGTAATCACAGAGGTAAAAAGTATATTAATATAAACGTGTTGGTTATGAAAAACTGGGAAATGGGTAATATAGGGATAATCTATCTTTTTAAACAATAAAATTTCTGGTGTAGACTGTCCCTTTAAGACCGCTGCTTCTCCTAAAGACTCGCGCAGAAACAGATGGATTTGGCTGAATACTGGGGGGGGGATAAATCGGGCCCATAGAGTTAAATCACCTATTTGTATGCCATTTGTGTTTTATGGGTAAATCATTGTTGTGTGTGTGGGTGAGTGTATATTATATATACTGGAAAAAATTAAAGGGACATGAAACCCCAAATTTGTATTTCATGATTCAGATAGAGAATACAGTTTTAAACAACATTCCAATTCACTTCTATTATCTAATTTACTTCATTCTTTAGATATCCTTTGTTGAAGAAATAGCAATGCACATGGGTGAGACAATCACACAGAGCATCTATGTGCATCAACCAATCAGCAACTACTAAGCCTATTTAGCTATGCTTTTCAACAAATTATACAAAGAGAATTAAGCAAATTAGACAATAGCAGTAAATTGAAAAGTTGCTTAAAATGGCATGCTCTTTCTAAATCATGAAATACAAATTTGGGGTTTCATGTCCCTTTAAGAAACCACTGTGAAATTATCAGTTTCTATGGTTTTACAATTCCTAGGTACGTGTTTGAGTAAAATGACCATTTTTGTTTTATTCTATAAAACTACTGACAACATTTCTCCCAAATTTCAAATAAAAATATAATTTAAAACAGAGATGGGGAACCTTGGCCCTCCAGATGTTTCAGAACTACATTTCCCATGATGCTCAACTGGACTTCAGAGTGCCTAAGCATCATGGGTAATGTAGTTCTGAAACATCAGGAGTGCCAAGGTTCCCCTTCCCTGATTTAGAGCATTTATTTGCAGAAAATGACACCTGGTCAAAATAATAAAAGATGCACTGTTTTGAGACCTTGAATAATGCCAAGAAAACGACTTCATATTCATTTTTAAACAACACACTAAGGTTTTAACTTAGCAAGAATTCAGAAATCAACATTTGATGGAATAACCCTTTTCAATCACAGCTTTCATGCATCTTGGCATTGCTCTCCCCCAGTCTTTCACATTGCTGTTAGGTGACTTTATGCCACTCCTGGCGCAAAAATTCAAGCAGTTCAGCTTTGTTTGATAGCTTGTGACCATCCATCTTCCTCTTGATCACATTCCAGAGGTTTTCAATAGGGTTCAGGTCTGGAGAGTGGGTTGGCCATGACAGGATCTTAATATAGTTCTCCATCCACACCTTGAGACCTTGCTGTGTGGCATGGAGCATTGTCCTGCTGGAAAAAAACAATCCTCCTCAGAGTTGGGGAACATTGTCAGAGCAGAAGGAAGCATGTTTTCTTCCAGAATAACCTTGCACATGGCTTTAATTCATGCAACCTTTGCAAAGATAAATCTGCCCCATTCTAACCTTGCTGAAGCACCCCCAGAACATCAATGATCCTCCACCAAATTTTACAGTGGGTGCGAGAGACTGTGTCTTGTACGCCTCTCCAGGTCTCAGTCTAACCATTAGACAACCAGGTGCTGGGCAAAGCTGAAAATTGTACTCATCAGAGAAGATGATCTTACTCCAGTCCTCTGTGGCCCAATCCTTAAAGTCTTTTTGCAAACTTCAGTCTGGCTCTTCTTTGCTTCTCATTTGCTTTTTCCTGACCCATGGAACCTGTTTTGAACCATCCTCAACGTGCACTTTTCCCAACTGCCATTTGCTATTTTTTGTAGGTCACTTGATGTCATATTATGATTGTTGAGAGACATTCAAATGAGTTGTCGGTCATCCCGGGCAGTGGAGAGTTATTTTAAACTTCTGCTGGTCTGTAGCTTTGTTGTCCCCAATGTCTGCTGCTTGACCTTGTTCTTATGAACCACTATCTTTGAAATTTTAAGGATGAAAGCAACCTGACACTCACTGTATCCCTCTGCCAGTAAAGCCGGAAATTAACCCTTCTTTTCCTCACTCAAAACTTTTCAACTCTTTAGTCAATAGTTATTTTTTATACCAATTACTTTTGAGGTACTACTAGCACTGTTTTTGCCATCCAGCTGGTCCTATTGCAAGAGGAGAGTGATGACCACAGCAGTTATATAATATTATATAAAAATATTTTCTACTTGGAATTGGGGAGAAATATTGTCAGTAGATTATAGAATAAAATAAAAATGTTCATTTTACTCAAACACATACCTATAAATAACAAAACCAGGGAAACCAATAATTTTGCAGTGGTTTCTTATTTTTTTCCAGTGCTGATAAACACATACTATATTTTATATACAGTATCTCACAAAAGTGAGTACACCCCTCACATTTTTGTAAATATTTTATTATATCTTTTCATGTGACAACACTAAAGAAATTACACTTTGCTACAATGTAAAGTAGTGAGTGTACAGCCTGTAACAGTGTAAATTTACTGTCCCCTCAAAATAATTCAACACACAGCCATTAATGTCTAAACCGTTG
>NC_069499.1:631996070-632013570 GCF_027579735.1 Bombina bombina | reverse complement strand
CTTAAAATTGCATGCTTTATCTGAATTACAAATGAACAAATTTGGGTTCAGTGTCCCTTTAAGGAGCAGATATGAACTACTGGGAGCTAACTGAACACCTCCAGTGAACCAATGAAAAGAGGCATTTATGTGCAGCTACCAATCAGCATCTAGCTCCCAGTAATGCATTGCTGCTCCTGAGCCTACCCAGGCTTATGCTAAATACACCAAGAGAATGAAACAAGTTAAAAAATAGAAGTAAATTGGAAAGTTGTTTAAAATCACGTTCTGTCGGAATCATGAAAACAATATGTTGGGTTTCATGTCTCTTTAATCTAACAGCTGGGCAAACATTAGGAGCCACATTTTATTAGTTTAAGTAGGTGTATATCAGTTTATATTAGTGTTTGATATCATCACTACCTCAGTAATATCAATTCTCTAGCTTAACAGTAATAAACACAGAAGAGTGAAGTAAACCCTTGACTGCCACATACAAGCACAATCCAGTTATTTAACCACTTAGTTGACTGCAACACACATGTACTACAGGGATTTATCCACTGGATTACCTGAAAACTATGCAGCAGTTGATTGCCAGAGAACACTCTCAGTGAAACCCTTGATTGCTTTAATGAACTTGCAGAGATTAACCAAGCTCTTGAATGCCAAAAATACATAATGAAAACCAAGGGGGTTAAATAATTATATTGTACTAATTTGTAGCAATACACTCACATTTTTCATGTAACCCCATGATTGCTTGCAATCCACAGCAATGATTTAACAACCTGTCTAGTATCGTACTTGGGCTGTTATCCATGCACAATACATTTCCTCCATGTTACTTTATGCTGGGAAAGGAAGGAAGGGAAGGAGGAAGAAAGGGAGGGAGGGAGAGAGAGAGAGAGAGGAAGGGAGAGGGAGGGAGGGAGGGAGGGAGAGAGGAAGGGAGAGGGAGGGAGGGAGAGGGGGAGAGGGGAAGGAAGGAAGGGAGAGAGGAAGGAAGGAAGGAAGGAAGGGAGAGAGGAAAGAAGAAAGGAAGGAAGGAAGGGAGAGAGGAAAGAAGAAAGGAAGGAAGGAAGGGAGAGAGGAAGGAAGGAAGGAAGGAAGGAAGGAAGGAAGGGAGAGAGGAAGGAAGAAAGGAAGGAAGGAAGGAAGGAAGGAAGGGAGGGAGGGAGGGAGGAAGGAGAGGAAAACACAATGCCTGAAATAGCAGGAAGTTGTGCTGGTGCAATCTGCAAAAAGGAAGAGGAGCAGATCTGGAGATATGGACTTTGCTGGATGTATGCTCCTTACCCAATACAGAACTTGTGGTTTGTGATTTTATTTTTTAGGTGCCAAGTATTTGTCAATCCATGGATAATAAGTTACTGTAGGTATTGGGGTTAGGCATTATGTTTTATTCCCTGTAATACAAAGGCTAAAACATCTGGGAGAATGTTGCACACAAGCTGAACATCTTTGCTGTAGAGTGAAATTTCTAAGGAATAGGCTGTAAACATTGGCCTCCTGAGGCCATACATGCCTTCTCTTGTCTGAAAAAGGCTTTCTGTCCAGCTCCTGTGCTCCGCTATCCTGATCCTGACCTACAGTTCACTTTAGAGGTAGATGCCTCCAAGATAGGGGCTGGAGCAGTTCTTACCCAAAGTGACCCTTTAACGTCCAAGTCACACCCTGTAGCCTTGTTCTCTAAATGCTTTACTCCTGCTGAGAGGAACTACGATGTGGATAACCGTGAACTCTTAGCCATTAAGATGGCTTTCACTGAATTGCATCATTGGTTGGAGGGCACCGCAAATCCTATTAAGATTCTCACCGACCACGAGGGGGCGGAGCCGGCTGCTGACATGAGAGCAGCATAACACCGGAGCTCCGCCACTAAAGCCCTATATCCAGCCATTTATCCTGGCCATCCTGCCTCCAAACACCCTTAAACAACCACACACCAGCTCCTCTATCATCTAACAACTTTATGGACAAAGATTGGACGAAAATCAGCCACTTTTTTCATCCAGCCTACTTCGGCCTACTCAGACCCTCCAGGCTGTAATGGCAGCCGCATCTTCCATCAGCAGGAACTAAGGGCTCCCCAGCCATCACACTACACAGTCAGGAGCCTCAACCTGCAATCCTGAAGCCCAGGGACTCTAAAAACTATCTGGTTGTGAACCAGAGGAAGAGCACTCAGATCCGGATACCACCTATAACTTTAGTCCCCGGCTTGGGCCTACACCGGATTGGAAGGGGTAAGCTTTCTATGCCTTCATTCTTACACATTGTGCTCACACAGCACCAAAGCTATTAGCTTACCCTGCTTCTCCTCTAACTCAGCCTAATGAGGATTATAACTATGTAAAGTAGCCATAACTCCTATCAGCTACCAGCTCCCACCTCTGGGTAAATTAAAGGCCTACAAAATGTAACTTTACTGATCTCATCTACCTCTCATTCACTCCCTGTATAGAAAGAAGGGATAATCAGTATCCTAATAACTGATCTCTGCTCATTGTTATAGAGACTGTCAGTATACTCAGAATAGCAAAAGCTGCTTCTTTTACTTGTAACTGTCTAGGAGTTTTAAATCAATACTTTCCTGGTACTGGAAGCCTTTTAAATTTCAATCAGTTATACATATATGTCACCTAACATGACAACCAGACGTACCTTAAAACAAGATAAGCTGGTGAAACCTGCAACAGGCAAACTCCTAACAATGTCCTCATTCCTACAATGTTCAGACGCAGCAGATGAGGCAAAGAGAGAAACTTGCAGCAAATGTTACTCGGGACCCGCTGCCCGCAACACTGCAGACCCCAAATAGCAGACTCACATCTAACAGCAACACTCCTGCAGAATCTTCCCATGAAACAAGACAAAGCAGACATAGTGCAGTTATGTATCAGAGAGGAATTAGCTGAGATGAGACAGGATATACATACACTGGGCTTTCAGGTTGAAACCTTGGAAGGTAATCAGGACACTATGAAAGAGGATATTCAACATCTCACAGAACAGGTTAACTCACAGCAAGAAACCATTGTGTCACTCCAGGAAAAATTAGACGACTTGGAGAACCGCAGCAGGTGCAAAAACATGCGCATCAGAGGCGTACCTGAATCTGTGTTACCAAGAGATTTTCCAGTCTACCTCTAATTTCTGTTATCTTATTTGTTTTGGTATCCTTTATTGAAAATGATACCTAGGTAGCCTCAGAAGCTGCTGATTAGTGGCTGCAATTGGCTCACACAATGCATTCAGCAAGCTCCCAGTAGTGCATTGCTGCTGCTTCATCAAAGGATACCAAGAGAATGAAGCAAATTAGATAATATAAATAAATTGGAAAGTTGTTTAAAAATTTATTGTCTATCTACATCACGAAATAAAATGTTTTGGTTTTATGTCCCTTTAATGGATATATATTAACACTATATTTGGAATGCAGGCAATTAAAATGCATGAATATTTTATACAAGTCAATAACGGTTAGGATGAAAATGCAGTAATGTAAATATCTATGAGTCACAAAACTGCAATAAGTTGTTGATTCCAATATTGTCAATTGTGTTTATTGGTGTTTATATCGACTCCTGATATGCCTTTCTCGACTTCGGCTTGATCACAATATAAACACCATTTTCGTACTGGAAAAATATCTGCTCAGATATCAGAAAAGTCCCCCATACAATGCACGATCAACACTTACATCAGTGATTATAATCGACCTGATCACACTTATTAACTAAATATTAACAATTAAATAGACACATTGAATTCAACAGCCAAGAGCAATTGATAAAGTGCAAAAATGTCCTTTTGATGCGTTTGTGAGTATTCCAAGACAATTTGGAATAATTCTATTATTTTGTGCATGTGCAATACACTCGGATATGGCCGCAGATGCCATTTTAGATGTATATATAAATAAGTGGTCCAGATTCATCAAACCTTGCCACTTAGCAATTTCATGATTTACAGTATTAGAACTGGTAAAATCCCTATATAGAAAATGAAGAAGCTGCAGCCATTTTCTTCTTATGGAAAATAATTACCTGCAGTGCTATTGATTTTAAATGAAAAATTTGTCAAATTTAGAAAGCAATGTTTTCTCAGTAAATTACATTTTCTCAGTGAATTAAAGTAAAAATACTTTTAAATTATTAAAAGATAAAACAAATAATTAAAGGACCAGTCAACAGAGTAGATTTGCATAATCAACAAATGCAAGATAACAAGACAATGCAATAGCACTTCAAATGAGTAGTAGATTTTTTCTGACAATTTTAAAAGTTATGTCTATTTCCACTCCCCCGGTACCATGTGACAGCCATCAGCCAATCACAAATGCATACACATACCATGTGACAACCATCAGCCAATCACAAATGCATACATGCTTCTTCTGTGAATTCTTGCACATGTTAAGTAGGAGCTGGTGACGCAAAAAGTTTAAATATAAAAAGACTATGCACATCTTGTTAATGGAAGTAAATTGGAAAGTTATTTAAAATTGCATGCTCTATCTGAATCAAGAAGGTTTATTTTTGACTTGAGTGTCCCCTTAAGCAAACACACACAGTACACCCATCATGCCTATATACAAATGCATTAAGATTGTTTAAACACTTATCAGAAACACAATTTTGGTTATTTGCAAAACATACACATATGGACTCCATTAACTAATTTTGTTTTTTGACAGCCATTATCGGCTGCTAACTGTGCCGTTATGCGGAAAGGGAGATCAAATATTGTATGAATCAATCTCAGCCATGTTTAATGCAAAAAATATTGTGATTGTTTTGAGTTTCGACCCCTAAATGGTTAAAATGTGAAATATGTTCAGGGAAGATAAAGTAAAATACAAGTTATTTATAACAGTATTGCACCAAGAATGGTACATTTTCTTTTCTGAATTACATTCTGTATATTATTATATGGCAGCACAGAGCTGTCCATAAAGCAAGATACATGCGTATGGTTTTTAAGGAATGCCATGTTTATATATAGGAGTTACTTTGCATATCTTTCCCAAGTTATGCTGAAGCTTCAATCATCTACTGAAAGTTGAGGTTCTAAAAGCCCTTTTGTATCTACTAGATATTTCTTGTGTCCCATTCATAGTTCACACTTTCTTTAAAACTGTGCTTGATTATTCCAGGTGCCTAGGTGCTTGTAGTGCCTTAGAATTATGATTTGAGTAGCAGACTCGCAAAAACACAAATGTCTTGCCGGGTGCGCAGCATCAGAAGTGGACACCCAGTCACCACAATCCTTTAGACATCACTTCTAATAGTTAGGGAAAAGGAGCTCTAACACCCATGACCTCTATTTATATTTAGCTCTGCCAGAATGATCACGTAGGCAATTATAATTAATGCCCGTTTGTTTTTATTTTAAATACCAGCTTCTCCCCTGATAATTAAGGATACTATGTCTAATATCATGTCTGATGTTGCACGGAAACACATTTATCAACTTAATCTGCACAGAAGATTTGCAACATGTCCCAGAAAAAGAACAATCTCCACTAAGCATGTAATCTAGGGTGAGTGCCTGCATTGCCATAAAAACAGCTGGCGTGTTTCATTCAGCACATGTGCATTGCATAGCTGGTAGCTTTATACCCAGTTAAAAGGAAATTATTAAATGTGCCTAGTGAAAAAGCATTGTTCTGAAAATAAAGGAATTGAAAGAGGTCCCATTGACATCCTAGTTAATGTTTATACTGCAATCCCAATGTGAGCAATGCTTAGGTCTCAACTCATTTATGATTCTTTTTAGGGAGTTTTGTTCCATGGTTCTCAATTGTACTTTTCTAGAGGAGTAGTTTTAATTGCAAGAGTTGGCAAGAGTATTTTTAGATGCCAGCCACCCCCTTTTTATATAAACCAGCAAGGGTATATTTATATAAGTATATATGTGCTACTGGCAACAGATGGTTAAACCACTATACTTGTTCATGATGTTTTTATGGAAAGTCTGTGGTTGCAGAGACATACCTGGAGGCCCACATGGTTTATGACCAACAGTCACAAAAAGAGGATTCAGGTGGTAACAATAGATGTTCACTGTAAGTCAGTAAGGACTTGTGGGAGGTTTGCAAATAAAGGGCCCATCAGCCCATGACAATATAAGAATGACTTAATATTACATGTAGAGTATGATGCATGGAACATATACAGTGCCACACCAACATAGCAACTGATGCAAGCAAGGTGTCCCGCTGATGTAATTCCCTCTATTCTCAAAGCAGACACAGACTGAGTTATCACCCATGTGTGTTAAAGGGACAGTATACACCAATTTTCATATAAGTGCATGTATTAGACACTACTATAAAGAATAATATGCACAGATAATGATATAAAAATCCAGTATAAAAATATTTAAAAACTTACTTAGAAGCTTCCAGTTTAGCTCTGTTTAAAAGGTTACTGGAACACCCACTGCAAGTGGAAAATATCAGACACCCCCTCCCCCTTCCTTTGCATATGAAAAGACCCTTTACACAAACAGAAGCAAGCTGGTAGGTATACGTCGGTATTCTCCTAAAACGTTGGGGCTTGGTTAGGAGTCTGAAAATCAGAGCAATGTTATTTAAAAATAAGCAAAACTATCAATTTTAAAAAAACCAAAAAACTTTATGGGCTATATAAAAAGATCATCTACAAAGCATTTATGCAAAGAAAAAAACGAGTGTATAATGTCCCTTTAAGGAGATAAATAATTTGCTGACAGAGATCAGACATGCCATTACAGAGAGCAGAGTGGCTATTATTACATTGTTTCAAGGCTAAATTTTCCCAGACCCTACATTATATTGCTGACATTTAGGTACAAGCTGATGCCTGTAGCTTTGGGTAAAACTCACACCTAAAATTTGAATGGATCTGCATTAAAAACCTATAGAAAGTCCATCTGCTGACATGAAACCTACGTCACCAGCTAAACACGAGCAACACAGACCAGCTTCTGCTCAAGATTAAATCATTTGTCTCCTGTATTTTCTCTCTTTGCTGTTTTACTCAAATATGTTTATCCAGTGTGCTTAGAGACATTTCCATTTGTAGCCATCAAGGAAGAAGCTGGTTAAGTTATAAAATGTATATTTTGGGATTTAGACACAGATATGCAAAAATAAGAGCAACAATGAAGCATTAAATGATTGGTACATTATGCTCAGTAACTGAGAAAAGCAAAGGGACAACATTATTTACAAAACTTGAAATATCTTGTTGCCCCCTCTAGAAAACTAAAGTATTTACATGATGACTACAAGTATTACCTGGTATGAGATTGCAGAGGTAATGGTACTCAATACCAGTGAGCACCCCCACAAAAAGCCCTATATAAATAGAATTGCTAAACTATCCTCCAACCACGCTTCTCCTATCATAAAAAAAACAAAAGTATGAGGATTGCAACTGTAAGTATCAGAATGTAATATACATTCCGGCAACCTATGTAACATATCTTCTTACAAAATTCTAATAAATAAGCAGTTTTGATAAATAAAAGTGTGATGCAACAACTGATACTGTATATTTATCATCTGTTTAGAAGAGTAGCCTGGCAGTGCTCAAATCTTACTTGTACTGTCCATGAACAAACAGTGGATGTCTCATTATTCTTCAAAAAATAATATATTTCTATAGATACATTAAAGGGATATAAAACCCAAACAATTATGGGAATTTGATTATAACCAGTGTAAGATTATACTATTTGTCATATTTTTCGTATTATACTTACCCTAGAACATATAAGTACATAGTACATCAGCAACAATCATGGTCTAGGCACTCAGATTAACAATAATGTTAAAGGGACAGTATAGACCAAAACCAACTTTCATGATTCAGATAGGGCATGCAATTTTAAACAATTTTCCAATTTACTTCTAGCACCAATTTTGCTTTCTTCTCTTGGTATTCTTAGTTAAAAGCTAAATCTATGAGGTTCATATGCTAATTTATAACCCTTGCAGGCCGCCTCTTAGTTCAGCGCATTTTGACAGTTTTTCACCACTAGAGGGTGTTAGTTCATGTGTTTCATATAGATAACAATGTGCTCATGCACATGGAGTTCCTACGAGCCAGCACTAATTGGCTAAAATGCAAGTCTGTCAAAAGAACTGAAATAAGGGGGCAGTTTGCAGAAGCTTAGATACAAGATAATCACAGAGGTAAAAAGTGTATTTATATAACTGTGTTGGTTATGCAAAACTAGGGAATGGACAATAAATATTCTGGTGTAGACTGTCCCTTTAAGGAACTAAGGCTCCCTATTAAAAGGGAGCAATTTATGGGAACTCAGTTGGAAAAGCGCTATTTACTCACCAAAGTCCTTTTTTATAATCTGCTGTGTGTTGCTGGAATTTTCCACTTTTCTTATTCTTTAAGATGACTGTACCGAGCAAAACGGTTTATTTCATCAGCTTTATTCAGAGCAGCAGATTCAGTGTATTTATCTTGTGCCACAATAGGTGTTCATACAGTTCAAGCTAGAGGCTTTTAATTGAGATCAGGTGCAAGTGTCATTTCACTTGACTGCAATGTAACTTACACCATAAATAATCACAAAACTATTGTTAGAGTAATGTAATTATTTCCCCCCTCCTGCTGTGTCACAGATTTTTCTCCTTTAGATAGTAAGCTTGAGAGCCTCTCTAACTGTAGTTCACTTTGTATAAAAGTGCATCTACAACTGATAGTGCTCAAGGGCAGGGCGCTCCTCTCCTTTTGTTTACGCCTGTCAATACAAGTGTAGTAATGTGCATTGTATAGTCCTACACAATGTCTTATTGTAAGATTTGATTGCATTGTACCCTTATGATTGTAGCGTATTTTTGTATAGCGCTGTGTAAAATCTTGCTGCTTTATAAATAAACAATTATAATAATATAGGTGCATTCTGTTGCTAATACAAAAACAAATGCAAGAGTAATACACAAGTTGCACGGATGTTTACTGTAGCTAAGTATGGGTGTACTCAGACAGTGAGGATAGCAGGATCACCCCAGTCAGTGATCAGTGTCATCCCAGCCTGCTGAGTTGCTGCCATCACTGGTCTGAGTGAGCTGGAGGGAGGTTGTCCACTATTGGCACTGTACTTCTGCTCTGGGGTGGTTTATATAACAAATATACAACTGAGTGAGGAATCCCTTTCTACTTTTATTGGCGACTACTGATCCCTGCATATGTGTCACTGTAGCACACCCCTTTCTGGCCTCCATGTTAACTCCACTTTCCTGAATCTCTAAAGGTGGGCTTCTAGGGTTGACACCTCGGCCATGTTTTCCTGCACAGTGCACACTTATGAGTTATGCTGCAGGGTGTGCAGAGAGAAACATGCACTGCGCACCTGGACAGCACACGAATAGTGACCCCGGAAAGCACTTTTCATGTTCCTCCATGCACACCCTGCAGATTGTGTAACTCATAAGTGTTCAGGAAAACATGGCTGAGGTGGCAACCCTAAGTGCTTCCCTTAAAATGTTTGGGGGTTCCCACAAGATTTGATAGTGTACTGTGTGTGTGTGTGTGTGTGAGTGAGTGAGTGAATGTGTTTGTGTGTATGTGTGAGTTTATGTGTGTATATATGTATGAGTACTATAGTAACATACAGGGAGTGCAGAATTATTAGGCAAGTTGTATTTTTGAGGATTAATTTTATTATTGAACAACAACCATGTTCTCAATGAACCCAAAAAACTCATTAATATCAAAGCTGAATAGTTTTGGAAGTAGTTTTTAGTTTGTTTTTAGTTATAGCTATTTTAGGGGGATATCTGTGTGTGCAGGTGACTATTACTGTGCATAATTATTAGGCAACTTAACAAAAAACAAATATATACCCATTTCAATTATTTATTTTTACCAGTGAAACCAATATAACATCTCAACATTCACAAATATACATTTCTGGCATTCAAAAACAAAACAAAAACAAATCAGTGACCAATATAGCCACCTTTCTTTGCAAGGACACTCAAAAGCCTGCCATCCATGGATTCTGTCAGTGTTTTGATCTGTTCACCATCTACATTGCGTGCAGCAGCAACCACAGCCTCCCAGACACTGTTCAGAGAGGTGTACTGTTTTCCCTCCTTGTAAATCTCACATTTGATGATGGACCACAGGTTCTCAATGGGGTTCAGATCAGGTGAACAAGGAGGCCATGTCATTAGATCTTCTTTTATACCCTTTCTTGCCAGCCACGCTGTGGAGTACTTGGACGTGTGTGATGGAGCATTGTCCTGCATGAAAATCATGTTTTTCTTGAAGGATGCAGACTTCTTCCTGTACCACTGTTTGAAGAAGGTGTCTTCCAGAAACTGGCAGTAGGACTGGGAGTTGAGCTTGACTCCATCCTCAACCCGAAAAGGCCCCACAAGCTCATCTTTGATGATACCAGCCCAAACCAGTACTCCACCTCCACCTTGCTGGCGTCTGAGTCGGACTGGAGCTCTCTGCCCTTTACCAATCCAGCCACGGGCCCATCCATCTGGCCCATCAAGACTCACTCATTTCATCAGTCCATAAAACCTTAGAAAAATCAGTCTTGAGATATTTCTTGGCCCAGTCTTGACGTTTCAGCTTGTGTGTCTTGTTCAGTGGTGGTCGTCTTTCAGCCTTTCTTACCTTGGCCATGTCTCTGAGTATTGCACACCTTGTGCTTTTGGGCACTCCAGTGATGTTGCAGCTCTGAAATATGGCCAAACTGGTGGCAAGTGGCATCTTGGCAGCTGCACGCTTGACTTTTCTCAGTTCATGGGCAGTTATTTTGCGCCTTGGTTTTTCCACATGCTTCTTGCGACCCTTTTGACTATTTTGAATGAAACGCTTGATTGTTCGATGATCACGCTTCAAAAGCTTTGCAATTTTAAGAGTGCTGCATCCCTCTGCAAGATATCTCACTATTTTTTACTTTTCTGAGCCTGTTAAGTCCTTCTTTTGACCCATTTTGCCAAAGGAAAGGAAGTTGCCTAATAATTATGCACACCTGATATAGGGTGTTGATGTCATTAGACCACACCCCTTCTCATTACAGAGATGCACATCACCTAATATGCTTAATTGGTAGTAGGCTTTCGAGCCTATACAGCTTGGAGTAAGACAACATGCATAAAGAGGATGATGTGGTCAAAATACTCATTTGCCTAATAATTCTGCACTCCCTGTAGTAGATGAGGTTGAGAAAAAGACTGAAGTCCATCAAGTTCAACCTATAAAAATCTAATATATTAACAAAAAAGCTCCAGTTGATCTTAAATTAATCCCATTAAAAGGTGACCCATTTAACACAAGAAATCATATCCCTGAAGCCCTAAGTGTGTTAGTGAATACACTTGTATGTATTTGTGGGTATGTATGAGTGAGTGTGTGAGTGAATGTGTTTGTATGTGTGTGTGTCTATGCATGAGTGAGTGTATGTGTGTGTATGAGTGAGTGTGAGTGAATGTGTTTGTATGCATGTGTGTCTATGCATGAGTGTGTGTATGTGTGTGTGTATGAGTGAGTGTGAGTGAATGTGTTTGTATGTATGTGTATGAGTGAGTGTGAGTGAATGTGTTTGTATGTATGTGTGTCTATGCATGAGTGTGTGTATGTGTGTTTATGAGTGAGTGTGAGTGAATGTGTTTGTATGTGTGTGTGTCTATGCATGAGTGAGTGTATGTGTGTGTGTATGAGTGAGTGTATGTGTTTGTATGTATGTGTGTCTATGCATATGTGTGTGTATGAGTGAGTGTGAGTGAATGTGTTTGTATGTATGTGTATGAGTGAGTGAGTGTGAGTGAATGTGTTTGTATGTATGTGTGTCTATGCATGAGTGTGTGTATGTGTGTTTATGAGTGAGTGTGAGTGAATGTGTTTGTATGTATGTGTGTCTATGTACGAGTGTGTGTATGAGTGAGTGAATGTGTTTGTGTGTATATGTGATGAATGAGTGACCTTTTTTATTTTGTGTCATGTGAGGAAGCTATATGGAGGGAGAAAGCTATATGGAAAGTAGATGGAGTTAAACAAAGGAGTCTAATAGTGATTAGCAATGGCTACAAAAGTTGAATTGACTTATTTCTGTTAATAATCCCCTCACTTGTGTGGTGTATTGATGTATTTAAAACAAACAATTGTATACTCATCTGACTATATTATAATTATGGGTGTAGTCCTATGTGAATTTTTTTTTAAGAAGCTCTGCTTTTAGACTGCCTGGAGTAGGAATAACAAGAATGTTGTTCACTGCGTCCAAAGTTTCAACGACCTAAAACTCTGGATTTAACACTGAACAGTCTGACAAAGTTAAAAGGAAATAAAAATGTAACTTGCATGACACAGATACAAACAATTTTTTAAATAAAGCCCCATCAGACTTTGCTCTCCTGGTATCGTAAGCTCAGGTGTGTACAAGAGTCTTGAGTAGGGTTGCCACCTCAGCCATGTTTTACTGGACACTTATGAGTTATACATGCTGCAGGGTGTGCAGGGAGGAACATGTATTGTGTTTCTGGACAGCACAATTCCTACACCTCCCTGCACACCCTGCAGCATGTATAACTCATAAGTGTTCTGTATTTTAAGGGACGGATGGCAACCCTACTCTTGAGAAGTCTGTGACACAAATGTTTGCAATATAAGTGGATCTAATATTTGACAATTATCAGCATGTTATCGGCATGTTATCAGCATGTTACCGGCACGGCCAATGAGCGGTTTTCAATCTCATAATCAGCCCTTTTCATTGCTTATTGACAGCACAGTTTTAAAAATGATTGTTTCAGTGAAAACTGGCCCTATACTTATTGTGTGTTAGCCCTTTTTTTTTTTTACTTAAAGGACATTATAGTAAAAAATAAAATAACAAGCTCTAATTCGATAGAGCATGTAATTTTACAACTTGTGATCCTGTAATACTGTGATTAACACCCCTAAATAAGTCAAATACTTAGTTAAAGCAATGCTGGTCCTCAGCGAAAACTGAAACTTACCAAATCAGCAGCAACAATAGCATGAGTCAGCTGTGCAACTAGGGCAGTTTCCACTTAGGACCAACAGTACTCTGCGGCTCCAGAACAGTACTTTAAATATGTGTTTAACCCATTTGCAGAGGTTAAACACATAGCATTACAAGGTCCAAAGTTTTAAATATATTTTGATCTTCAGGAGGTGTTAAAGGGACATTTCGGTCAAAAATTAAATGCACATTTTTATAACATACATATATTGCAAACATGCTTCAAGTAAAAGTTATCACTGTTTTAGTGTTAACATTTTTCTCTGCATGTGCACGTGAGGCATAGCTGGATATTCTCAGAGCAGCACTACTTTAAATACTCAGTCAGTAAGGGCCTTTATCATGTTAGAAAGGATACATACAAGCACCATAAGCTCTCTGCACAAATGCAATATTTAAAATGCTGGTGCACGGAGCATACTTGAGTTCACTCTTGAAACAGCTGCAGCTTTTACTAGAAGCATTTTTTTCTAATACATGTGTATTGCACAAATGCTTATGTTCATAACAGAAATACACCTGTGTGAATTTTAATTTTGGCTGGAATGTCCCTTTAACTGCAGAAGCATTTTAAGAAAAACACTGATAATACCAGTCTAAGCTCTGTTACAGTCCTTAATTGAAAATAGAAGAAAAAGAAAACTGAAAAGTTTTTTTTCATGCTGTATCAGGAAAGTTTACTTTTGACTTTAATGTATCTCTGTGTGTATGTGTGTGTATATATATATACAGTATATACACACACATATATATATATATATATATATATATACACACAGTATATACACACATACATATATATATATACACACACAGTATATACACACATACATATATATATATATATATATATATATATATATATACACACACACACACAGTATATACACACATACATATATATATATACACACACAGTATATACACACATACATATATATATATATATATATATATATATATATATATATATATATATATATATATATACACACACACACATATATATATATATATACACACACACACACATATATTTATATATATTTATATATATATATATATATATATATATATATACAGGTGGCCCTCGATTTACAACGGTTCAATTTACACCGTTTCAGAATAACAACCTTTTTGTTCAGTCATGTGACTGTTATTGAAAAGCATTGAGAAGCAGTGCATTGATTAAAATAGCCAGTAGGTGGAGCTGTCCACTTGTGTTGCAACAAAGATATGCAAGCCAAGCAAGCTGAAATTAATCAGTTTAACCAGACCTGAGCCATCGAGCAGCTTGCAAAGGAACAAGATCTTCCTGTCTATAAATCAGTCCAGATTGGAATGCATAGAAAGAACTGTTTGAAGAAAAATGCAAGTAAAGTCTGTGTTTTGTGATTATTTTATTAGGTTTATAATGCTGTTTAGCAAATGTTTTTGTTCATTTAACTTAGTTTAATTATATATTCTGTGTTGTGTGATTATTTTATTAGGTTTATAATGCTGTTTAGCATGTAAAGCCTTTTTTTCAAAGCTTTAAAAATAATGTATGAGGTGTTACTTATGCCAATTTTGAGAGGGGCCTGGAACCTAACTCCCTCACTTCCCATTGACTTACATTATAAACTGGGTTTCAATTTACAATGGTTTCGATTTACAACCATTCCTTCTGGAACCTAACCCCGGCGTAAACTGAGGGCTACCTGTATATATATATATATATATATATATATATATATATATGTGACGTGCGGTGAGGTCAGAGGCTGGTGAGGCACTTGACACGTTTTTTCTTTCATGATTCAGATGGAGTAGCAATTTTAAGCAATTTTCTAATTTACTCCTATTATCAATTTTCTTCATTCTCTTGGGATCTTTATTTGAAAAATCAGGAATGTAAGCTTAGGAGTAGGCCCATTTTTTTTAGTTCAGCACCTGGGTAGTGTTTGCTAATTGGCAGCTACATTTAGCCACCAATCAGCAAGTGCTGCCTAGGTGCCGAACAAAAAATGGGCTGCCTCCTAAGCTTACATTCCTGCTTTTTAAATAAAGATACCAAGAGAACAACGAAAATTTGATAATCGGGTTACATATCCCTTTAAGGGTCATGAGAACGTGATCTAGACCAAGAGAAAATGTGAATCTTGCAGAATTAGCTTTTTTTTTAAAAAAAAAAAAAAATTAAATATGGGGCAAACATTTGCAAAATAAGATGATGAACATCGTTATCCTACTTTACTCCAAATGGACATTAGATTACGGCTACGGTGTTACCCAACACACTCAATGCGGCAGCTCAGCCTGCTTCCAAAATGCTGAGCTGCAGAGACGGTTCATTCCTCAGCCAGTTCTCTGTAAACAGGCTATGAGGCTTCCAGCCAGGATTAGTGCCTTGCTTGAGTCAAACACTGACACAGCCATATAACAGTTCACCCCAAACATGTATTACCGGTAGAGTCAGACTAGTGTTCGAACTTCTTGTCACCAGTGTCAGACTAAAAGTGTTAGCCAGGCAGCATAAGTTTTAGCCAGGCAGTGGCTATCAGACGTCCTCCGCTACAAAAAACAGGTTCTGACACAGTGGCACTCTCCTTCTTCCCTCTCAGGTGGGGTGGAGCACCGGCGTGGAGGGATCGTTGGATTGCGCATGCGCATTGTGCAGGGAGAGCTGGACATTGCCGGTCAAGTTCTCTTGGTGCTGTCAATCACCAGGAGAACATACATGACCGGCGCTCATTGGCTCCCCTGCAAACTAAATGGCCAAATTAGAGATGCCTCTATAAGTCGCGTTTTTTAGCTGTGCTGCAGCTACAAATAACCACCGGGTGGTGCAGCAGAGTGTCTAATGATAGAAGAGTATACTACAAGATTGTGCAAAAGAGAGAAAGCTGACCCCTATGCTGACTCTCTCTATTTTGCAATATAGAGGGGGGGGGATGGGATTTTTTTTTTCTTTTAAATAACATTTTATTTTTAATTTAAAAATGCCCTGCCTCCTATGACTGCACATCCCTGATATATATGTACACACACACACACATATATATATATATATATATATATATATATATATACACACACACACATGCTAAAAAAAACAAAGTATTGCAGTATGCAGTGATACCTTTTTTATTGGACTAACATAATATTTCAAAGACAAGCTTTCAAGATTTTTCCTCTCTTCCTCAGGTCTGAAGCAATACTGATCAATCTGATATAGATACACATCACATACAACAAATGGAAGGGAGGGAGGGGGGAGAGAGGGGTGTCATAAAAAGCAGAGAATGTGTCTGAAGGAGAAAATAGCTGAGAATAGCCAGAAAGAATAAATAAACAGAGGAGAGTAAATAGGCAAGATGAGAGGAAAAACAAAAGGAAAAAGAAACCAATATAGGACAATAAGATGAGAGATTATAGAAAGTTATGGTAGTGTGTGAGAAAGCCAGAGTCTACATTAAATCCTTCATTTCTGGTATTGAAATGTGTTATCATTTTCATCTCAAACGTCTTTCGTTCATGAGAGTCTTTGAAATTCCCTTTAAGAATTTGAATCCTGAGGTTAAGGATGGAGTGACCAGTCTGGGTGAAGTGATGACCAACAGGGGTACAATATTCATTTTCCTTGTGGTTTTTGATCGAGTGTCTGTGTAGATTCATTCTGAGATGCAGCTTTAGGCCAGTTTCTCCAATGTAGCAACCTCTGTCACACGCTGTACACTGTATCATGTACACCACATTAGCAGATGAGCACGAATAGGATCCTTTAATATTATATGACGTGTTGTGTCTGGCTGTGTTGTTGTCACATATATATACACACACACACACATATATATATATATATATATATATATATATATATATATATATATACACACGCATATACAGGCCCGCCACTAGAAATTTTGGGGCCCCTGACTTGACCATTGATCAGGGCCCCCCCCTTGACATGTGCAATTTTTGACCAAGTGACTAAAACATATATGCACTTTATTCTTAAGTGTCTATTTAAACTTGTTGTAAAGGTAGTAACATACAAACAAGCAGACACACTCATACACTAAAACACACACTCACACATAAGGATTCACATATAGATACTCTAGCAGACACACAAAGAATCAAACAAACACACTCAGACACAGACACCCACACAGACACTCAGCACTTGATTACATTGACCTGACAAGTAATGAGGTAGGCTACAGTTTTGTAAAAAAAGGAGATTTAGAAAACAAAATATGGAGTTCTGATTATCTTTTTATAAAGGAAGATGCCAACTAAATGATGACAACAGCATGCAGTGGCTGAAAGGAAGGGTCCTGAACTGCCTAAACAATAATTTAAAGGTTAAATGGTAGATTGGTGACTTCCGTAAAGGTCTCAGTCTCAAAGTCTGTAGAAAGATGTGAATAATCAGTAGTACGGTAAAAATGTCCTAAAAAGGAACAGACAATGGACACACACAAACTCAAATTTGCACATACACCCAAGGAAACAC
>NC_069499.1:631038570-631076070 GCF_027579735.1 Bombina bombina | reverse complement strand
TACTTCTAATATCTAATTTTCTTTTGGTTTTATTTGTTGAAAAGCATACCTAGTCCGCCACATACGCAGCAATTCATTACTGGGAGATAGCTGCTGATTGGTGGCTGCACACACATGCCTCTTATTGGCTTACCTTGTGTGTTCAGCTAGCTTTAAAGGGATATCAAATTGTTTCAAACGCATGGCAGTACACTGCAGATTGCATTACAAACCTGTTTGGAGTATATGGTTTTAGGCTGCATGACGAGTGACATTACTGGTTGTTCTGGGTGTGCATATTCAGCACTTAGCTTACAACAATATATGCTTGCTTGCAATTTAGCAGAAATACATTTTAATAAGCATTTTGTAAAAAATAAGTGTATATGCCAAGGTTTTTTTTTTTTTTGTTTTTTGGGGGGGGGGGTTTGGACTAAGTTCTTTACAACCTTGTTGCAAAAGAAGCTGCTGTTCGATTCTGCCCACCTAGTAACTACTGTGTTCTCATAGCAACTGAGATGTTTCGCCAAAAGATTTTCATATAATGAAGTTCATTGTTTAATGCCATCTGTCATCATACTCTTAAACGAAAACTGGTGAATTTACAAACTAACAGACAACTAGAGCACTTTTGCATTGTTATTTTAACTCAGCTGATGTCACATGTTTTACATATACAGTGTATATATATATATATATATATATATATATATATATATATATATATATATATATATATATATAAATTTTTTTTTATTATTTTAACTATTTTAAGAATATTTAGCAGACAAAGGTATAGATAAATATGTGGACTTAAGTGGTTGGATGTGCACCAATACTTTTTGTTGTTTTGTAATTACTTTGGTAGCACTCCCACAATGTGTGTGCTAAGATATAAAAGTTTTTTTGTATGGTGTGCAAACCCCCTTGTTGTTGTATTTCTTGAATAGGGAGCTGACAAAATCCCCTTTGGTTAATGCACACCACCCAGGCCAGGTGTGTTCCAGAGAAAATTATTGTGGTATACATATAAAGCTAGGGAGTTTCATTCTGTGCAGACATGATTTGAGGCATAGTACTGCAGTGTTAGAATTCTGTATTTGAATATTAGAATCAAATGATTCAGGCCAGGAAAGCTAAACTGATTAGTGTTAGGACCAGTCTATTGTGGGACACCTTGTAAGTGGTGACTGGCTTAGCAGAATATGGCCATATTGTGTGACTAAGATCCCATCTTTATTTAAAAAAATAAAAGCATATTTAACAGGCAAAAACTTTTTGCAGCATAAATATATGTTAATAATATTGTGAGATATTGATCCTATTTTTATTTTAAGAATATTTAGCAGACAAAAGTATATATATATATACTTAAGTGGTTGGATGTTTACCAATACTTTTTGTTATGTATATATATATATATATATATATATATATATATATATATATATATATATAATATAATTTTGTTTATTTCTTTAATTGTGCTCTCAATTTGGTTCTTTAAAGATATTGCCTAGATCAGTGATTTTCAAATTTTTTTTTGCCGTGGCACACTTTTTTACATTAAAAAAATCCTGCGGCACACCACCATCCCAAAATTTTACAAAATCACACATTGTAGAATAATACAGCATATATTATACATCATAATGATTGTCTGTGAATGAATGTCAATATGTCATGGTTGTAAATGATGTCTGCCTGATGAGCCTGTCACATCAAAACAAGCAAAATTTAAAAAATGTCACACTGTTCTCAGTCTGCCGCGGCACACCTGAGGATCTCTCACGGCACACTGGTTGAAAAACACTGGCCTAGATATTAATCCAGGAATACATTTTGAGTGATGCCAGCCTTAAAATGAAATCTCCCCTGTAAAATGTCTATTTAAAAGCACATACAATTTTGTGCTTTAGTAGGGCATTTCAGTTCTACTTGGAAGCATTTTTACTTGCAGTGACATCACAGGAGCTTTTCTAGGAAGCATTTTTGCAAATGCCTGTGCCAAGCAGTTCCGTTTTAATTTTTTTGTCCCTTTAAGTAGTTTATAAAAATGCAATACACGTTTGTCAGCTGTGACTTGGATTGGCCTCTGTAAATTGTAGTTTTCATTCCACTGCAACATGCTACACCTTGATCTCTACTTTGCACAGTTTGGTGTTTGTCATAGTGTATCCCTTTGTTAATAAGCAGAGAGAACGCTCAGAACTTTACATGGGAATAAAATCAAAGAATAGTTGCTGAGTAGTTGGATTCTTTAACTACAGCAGCCAGGACTTGTTCCCAGAAGTAGTTGCTTGTTTTTATTTTTAAAGCACAAAAACCCACTTCACTTGTGTTGCAGCTCAATAGTGCTTTGTTAATCGGTGTCTGTGTATGATCTGCTAGTGTCTCTTTAGGCTAGAAGTGCAGTGTTGGGCTACTCAGCAGCTTGTTTGTTTGTTTTTTTGTTGCATTTGATGTTTCAGAGTTCTCTAACACCTCTCATACTTTCCTTTTCCTTCCCTTGGTTAAAGTTTTTGGCCTTGTTTTGGTCCGGTTATGAAGAAACGCTCCCTCTGGGTATGAGAGTGTTTGGTCTTCCCAGGGTTCTTTCTTGGCCTTATGTTATGTGTCTAGTAATCTATCCCAGCTGTGCTGCTGCATGGGATCTGGCTTGCTGACTCTCCTCTCCTTTCTCACTTCTGCCAGAATCCTTTGTTTCTCTGCTTGCTGTTGCTTGACTCTGAGCAGCTGAGGTTTTTTGCAGAATAGAGGGGGAGTCTTTCTTCTAAGTTCCAGCTCCCCACTTAATTGGAATTGAGCTAAAAACTCAAATCACCCCAGTCTCCAATTTGTTGTATGTGAATATTGTAACCAAACACTGCAGTATGTGACATCATATCATGCCAACTCCAGGTACACTAAGCTTAACTTTCTGCTGCAGGCTCTTATTAATTCTTTATTTCATTAGGAATATTTCACAGCAGATAAGCACAGGAGAGAAGGAACTAGGGAGACTCTGAACTAAAACACACAATTTATTATATTTATCTTGTATTTATGATTAACTTGTTCAAATTCCACTTCATATAGTTTTAACGCTTCCAGTTCCCATGAATCCTGCTCCAGTCACGGCCCTCTTCTTCGTCTTCTTCGTCTTCTTCTTCTCCCTGAAAGTGATCTTCAGACTGCGGATACTTTTGTATTTAGTGTCACAGAGTATTTTCAGAGTCAGAAACAAATTTAGTTAAGATAGTCAGCCTGTGTTCTGTTTAAATTTGCAACCAATCTGTTCTGCTTGTGTGCTGAAAACATTTTGACCAGTAGCATATTTCCACATATACCCTTTCAATGTCTGTGCATTTTACTTCAAAAGCCTGCCTCCCAATCTGCTTACTGTTGCATGGAAAATAATCTTATTGCGTATATCGGTTAATGATTTAAAAAAAAAAAAAAAAAATGGTGGCACAATTTTGTGAGATAATATACTAAATAAAGGATTGCATTGTACTTAAAGGGGCACTGTAGTCAGAAATCGAATAGTTATATCACACAAGTATACATGTAAATAAAGTTTTTTTTCAATGTTGATCATGTATTAAATGTGTATCATTTTCGAAATATATATGATTGAAATATTAAATTTTTCCAAACCCACTGAGTTGTTTGCCGTTACGGATTTCCAATCCGGGCTGACAACTGCAGTTGGAAGATGGCTACTCCTAGACTCAATGCATATGCGCGAGTTAGCGCAACGTCATCGGATACGTCACCTTATGGGGAAGAAGACACGCTCTATCGATACTGTATCAGAAGACCTTGCTGCGCAGTAAACGTAAGTAGCTAGCGTGTGAGCGCTTCGAGAATCGCCCTAGAATAAACGAGCAACAATATATACTTTGTAACACAGTATAGAATGCAATACAAATTAATAATGTTTGAACATTATAAGTATTTGATGTGGAATTATGTTATCGAAAATAGAATCTCCGTATGATGGACGAGCAAAATATCAGATTATTAGAAAACATATATTATTTTCTATCCATAAACAATGCTATAATATAAATATAAATATAAAAATATATATATATATATATATATATATATAAACAATTATACAGATGTTAATATGCGATCAAAACGCAATAGGATGTGTATATTTACTCTGAATTAAATATCAATTACTAGCATCAATTTTATTAGGTATAATATGCTTTTTGACAAAGAAAAATTAAATGCATCTATTCAATTTGTATTCGATGAACAATTACATGGCAGAGTCATATTTTATATATTGTTGAAATATTCACAGCGGATATGGCAAACAGCGAAGCAATACTGGACCGTTAGCATTGAAATACATTGGAGAGTAGAATGGCTGGAATACCTATCACATAGATTGAAATTTAAAATGCGCATGCGTTTTTCTTATGTTAGCGGTCTGCTTTTGTGCCGCAATATGTGCATGTGAGACTAAGCAAATCGTATTGCGCATGTGTGGAATGAGGCTAATGTATTATAATTAGATGCAAATACTCGCCATCCGATTGGCAAGTATGTTAGACCTTAGTCGGCCCACATTTGAGGGCTGGATGACGTGATGTCATGGGGATAAAATTAAAAATTTATTTTACTGCTAAAGGGAGCTTCGTTTCAGAAAATAAAAAGGTACATTACATTGGTGTGCATAGCAAAAACAAAAGTTAATAATCCTTTAAATTTATATTGTTTTTAAAATAAAATGTGTGTTTATGTAGATGTCCTCCACAAACTTCTTAAAAGGCAAGAAGCAGATTTACTAATCGCTCCCTTTGCACATGCTGAAAGTTCCTTTATTTGTTTGAAGCGTTCCCTGGACTGAGCTTCTCAAGCAGCCCATGGCAGAAATCTATTTTGATGAGAAGTGATGTTTCCACCTCCACCAAGCCGGATAGCCCGCACGTCTATTGGCTAAGAGGGGGAAAACGTCGCCTCTTGGCAAAATAGCGTTCTGCCGTGGGCTGCCTGAGGCGCTCGGCGTGGTGAACGCTTCAAAGAAATAAAGGAACTTTCAGCATGTAGTATTTTATACTGCATGACTGAAAGTCCTCTTTATTTGTACCAATGGTCATTCCTAGCGTTTCACAAACGCTAGGATTAACCATCACTTTAAATGTGAAGTGATCAAAAAAAAAAAAAAAACATGAGGGTGTTTCCACTGGCTGTATTTTTTTTTTATTCAGGTCCGTTAGCTATATATGCACAGCTCCCTCCCTGCTTGCTCTTCATATATCAACTAATTGCTGGAATGATTGGGACAGCAACAATCTGTCAAAGGTCACCAGTGAGTTTCAGCCTTTTAGCCTTCGTGGGTACAGCTGGGTTGTGTGCACCAGGCACATTCTGAGATATCAGTGGTGTTTGCCTTTAGAGAACACACTACCATGTGCTGTTATGTTACTTAAATTCCTGAACAGCAGCCTTTATTTGCATATAATGACTAAGCACCCAGCTACAGAGTAATTCATTATAGCAATTAGAATTAAATGAGGAAATATTGCATAGTACTAATTAAGCCTTTCTTCTGTTATGTGTGATCAGTCCACGGGTCATCATTACTTCTGGGATATAACTCCTCCCCAACAGGAAATGCAAGAGGATTCACCCAGCAGAGCTGCATATAGCTCCTCCCCTCTACGTCAGTCCCAGTCATTCTCTTGCACCCAACGACTAGATAGGATGTGTGAGAGGACTATGGTGATTATACTTAGTTTTTATGACTTCAATCAAAAGTTTGTTATTTTAAAATAGCACCGGAGCGTGTTATTACTTCTCTGGCAGAGTTTGAGGAAGAATCTGACAGAGATTTTTTACTATGATTTTAACCGGAGTCGTTAAGATCATATTGCTGTTCTCGACCATCTGAGGGAGGTAAAGGCTTCAGATCAGGGGACAGCGGGCAGATGAATCTGCATTGAGGTATGTGGCAGTTTTTATTTTCTGAATGGAATTGATGAGAAAAGCCTGCCATACCGTTAAAATGACATGTATGTATACACTTCAGTATTCTGGGGATGGTATTTCACCGGAACTACTGTGTTAAAGGTCACTAATCCTTTTAATATCTATTCTCATGTTAAACGTTTTTGCTGGAATGTAGAATCGTTTACATTGCTGAGGTACTGTGTGAATAAATATTTGGGCATTATTTTCCACTTGGCAGTTTTTTTGCTTTAATTGTGACAGTTTCGTTTCTCTTCACTGCTGTGTGGGAGAGGGAGGGGCCGTTTTTGGCGCTCTTTGCTACGCATCAAAAAATTCCAGTCAGCTACTTTTATATTTCCTGCATGATCCGGTTCATCTCTGACAGATCTCAGGGGTCTTCAAGCTTCTTTGAAGGGAGGTAAATTCTCTCAGCAGAGCTGTGAGAATTCTTATAGTGACTGTGAATAAAAAACGTTGTTTTGTTTTCTTATGTACAAATTTAATTAGTGTTGTTTTTTACTAATGGGAACAAACCTTTGCTAAAAGTTGTGTTGTTTTAAAGTTTGATGCTATAACTGTTTTTCAGTTCATTATTTCAACTGTCATTTAATCGTTAGTACCTCTTTGAGGCACAGTGCGTTTTTTTGCTAAAAAAGATTATAACCAAGTTGTAAGTTTTTTTGCTAGTGTGTTAAACATGTCTGACTCAGAGGAAGATATCTGTGTCATTTGTTCCAATGCCAAAGTGGAGCCCAATAGAAATTTATGTACTAACTGTATTGATGCTACTTTAAATAAAAGTCAATCTGTACAATGTGAACAAATTTCACCAAACAGCGAGGGGAGAGTTATGCCGACTAACTCGCCTCACGCGACAGTACCTGCATCTCCCGCCCGGGAGGTGCGTGATATTTTGGCGCCTAGTACATCTGGGCGGCCATTACAGATAACATTACAAGATATGGCTACTGTTATGACTGAAGTTTTGTCTAAATTACCAGAACTAAGAGGCAAGCGTGATCACTCTGGGGTGAGAACAGAGTGCGCTGACAATGCTAGGGCCATGTCTGATACTGCGTCACAGCTCGCAGAGCATGAGGACGGAGAGCTTCATTCTGTGGGTGACGGTTCTGATCCAAACAGATTGGACTCAGATATTTCAAATTTTAAATTTAAATTGGAGAACCTCCGTGTACTACTAGAGGAGGTCTTAGCAGCTCTCAACGATTGTAACACCGTTGCAATACCAGAGAAACTGTGTAGGTTGGATAAATACTTTGCGGTACCGGCGAGTACTGACGTTTTTCCTATACCTAAGAGACTAACTGAAATTGTTACTAAGGAGTGGGATAGACCCGGTGTGCCGTTCTCACCCCCTCCAATATTTAGAAAGATGTTTCCAATAGACGCCACCACTCGGGACTTATGGCAAACGGTCCCCAAGGTGGAGGGAGCAGTTTCTACTTTAGCTAAGCGTACCACTATCCCGGTGGAGGATAGCTGTGCCTTCTCAGATCCAATGGATAAAAAATTAGAGGGTTACCTTAAGAAAATGTTTGTTCAACAAGGTTTTATATTACAACCCCTTGCATGTATCGCGCCGATTACGGCTGCGGCAGCATTTTGGATTGAGTCGCTTGAAGAGAACCTTAGTTCCTCTACGCTAGACGACATTACGGACAGGCTTAGAGTCCTTAAACTAGCTAATTCTTTCATTTCGGAGGCCGTAGTACATTTAACCAAACTTACGGCTAAGAACTCAGGATTCGCCATACAGGCACGCAGGGCACTGTGGCTTAAATCCTGGTCAGCTGATGTTACTTCTAAGTCCAAATTACTTAATATACCTTTCAAGGGGCAGTCCTTATTCGGGCCCGGTTTGAAAGAAATTATCGCTGACATTACGGGAGGTAAGGGCCACGCCCTACCTCAAGACAAGGCCAAAGCTAAGGCTAGACAGTCTAATTTTCGTCCCTTTCGGAATTTCAAAACAGGAGCAGCATCAACCTCCACTGCACCAAAACAGGAAGGAGCTGTTGCTCGTTACAGGCAAGGCTGGAAGCCTAACCAGTCCTGGAACAAAAGCAAGCAGGCCAGGAAACCTGCTGCTGCCCCAAAGACAGCATGAACCGAGAGCCCCCGATCCGGGACCGGATCTAGTAGGGGGCAGACTCTCTCTCTTCGCCCAGGCCTGGGCAAGAGATGTTCAGGATCCCTGGGCACTAGAGATCATATCTCAGGGATACCTTCTAGACTTCAAATTATCTCCCCCAAGAGGGAGATTTCATCTGTCAAGGTTGTCAACAAACCAGATAAAGAAAGAAGCGTTTCTACGCTGCGTACAAGATCTGTTAACAATGGGAGTGATCCATCCGGTTCCGTGGTCGGAACAAGGACAAGGGTTCTACTCAAACCTGTTTGTGGTTCCCAAAAAAGAGGGAACTTTCAGGCCAATCTTAGATTTAAAGACTCTAAACAAATTCCTAAGAGTTCCATCGTTCAAAATGGAAACTATTCGGACAATCTTACCCATGATCCAAGAGGGTCAGTACATGACCACAGTGGATTTAAAGGATGCTTACCTTCACATACCGATCCACAAAGATCATCACCGGTATCTAAGGTTTGCCTTCTTAGACAGGCACTACCAGTTTGTAGCTCTTCCATTCGGATTGGCTACGGCTCCAAGAATCTTCACAAAGGTTCTGGGTGCCCCTCTAGCGGTACTAAGACCGCGAGGGATTTCGGTAGCTCCGTACCTAGACGACATTCTAATACAAGCTTCAAGCTTTCAAACTGCCAAGTCTCATACAGAGTTAGTTCTGGCATTTCTAAGGTCGCATGGATGGAAAGTGAACGAAAAGAAGAGTTCTCTCTTTCCTCTCACAAGAGTTCCATTCTTGGGGACTCTTATAGATTCTGTAGAAATGAAGATTTACCTGACAGAAGACAGGTTAACAAAACTTCAAAATGCATGCCGCGTCCTTCATTCCATTCAACACCCGTCAGTAGCTCAATGCATGGAGGTGATCGGCTTAATGGTAGCGGCAATGGACATAGTACCTTTTGCACGCCTACACCTCAGACCGCTGCAATTATGCATGCTAAGTCAGTGGAATGGGGATTACTCAGATTTGTCCCCTACTCTGAATCTGAATCAAGAGACCAGAAATTCTCTTCTATGGTGGCTTTATCGGCCACACCTGTCCAGGGGGATGCCATTCAGCAGGCCAGACTGGACAATTGTAACAACAGACGCCAGCCTACTAGGTTGGGGCGCTGTCTGGAATTCTCTGAAGGCTCAGGGACTATGGAATCAGGAGGAGAGTCTCCTTCCAATAAACATTCTGGAATTGAGAGCAGTTCTCAATGCCCTTCTGGCTTGGCCCCAGTTAATAACTCGGGGGTTCATCAGGTTTCAGTCGGACAACATCACGACTGTAGCTTACATCAACCATCAGGGAGGGACAAGAAGCTCCCTAGCAATGATGGAAGTATCAAAGATAATTCGCTGGGCAGAGTCTCACTCTTGCCACCTGTCAGCAATCCACATCCCGGGTGTGGAGAACTGGGAGGCGGATTTCTTGAGTCGCCAGACTCTTCATCCGGGGGAGTGGGAACTTCATCCGGAGGTCTTTGCCCAAATACTTCGACGTTGGGGCAAACCAGAGATAGATCTCATGGCGTCTCGCCAGAACGCCAAACTTCCTCGCTACGGGTCCAGATCCAGGGATCCGGGAGCAGTTCTGATAGATGCTTTGACAGCACCTTGGAACTTCAGGATGGCTTATGTGTTTCCACCCTTCCCGCTGCTTCCTCGATTGATTGCCAAAATCAAACAGGAGAGAGCATCAGTAATTCTAATAGCACCTGCTTGGCCACGCAGGACTTGGTATGCAGATCTAGTGGACATGTCATCCTGTCCGCCTTGGTCTCTACCTCTAAGACAGGACCTTCTGATACAGGGTCCATTCAAACATCAAAATCTAACTTCTCTGAAGCTGACTGCTTGGAAATTGAACGCTTGATTTTATCAAAACGTGGTTTTTCTGAGTCGGTTATTGATACCCTGATTCAGGCTAGGAAGCCTGTTACCAGAAGGATTTACCATAAAATATGGCGGAAATACCTATACTGGTGCGAATCCAAAGGTTACTCCTGGAGTAAGGTTAGGATCGCTAGGATATTGTCTTTTTTACAAGAAGGTTTAGAAAAGGGTTTATCAGCTAGTTCATTAAAGGGACAGATTTCAGCTCTGTCCATCTTGTTACACAGACGTCTGTCAGAAAATCCAGACGTCCAGTCCTTTTGTCAGGCTTTAGCTAGGATCAAGCCTGTGTTTAAAGCTGTTGCTCCACCATGGAGTTTAAACTTAGTTCTTAACGTTTTACAGGGTGTTCCGTTTGAACCCCTTCATTCCATTGATATAAAAATGTTATCTTGGAAAGTTCTGTTTTTAATGGCTATTTCCTCGGCTCGAAGAGTCTCTGAGTTATCAGCCTTACATTGTGATTCCCCTTATCTGATTTTTCACTCAGACAAGGTAGTTCTGCGTACTAAACCTGGGTTCTTACCTAAGGTAGTCACTAACAGGAACATCAATCAAGAGATTGTTGTCCCATCCCTGTGTCCAAATCCTTCTTCAAAGAAGGAACGTCTTTTACACAATCTGGATGTAGTTCGTGCCCTCAAGTTCTACTTGCAGGCAACTAAAGATTTTCGCCAAACTTCTTCCTTGTTTGTCGTTTACTCTGGACAGAGGAGAGGTCAAAAAGCTTCTGCTACCTCTCTCTCTTTTTGGCTTCGTAGCATAATACGTTTAGCCTATGAGACTGCTGGACAGCAGCCTCCTGAAAGAATTACAGCTCACTCCACTAGAGCTGTGGCTTCCACTTGGGCCTTTAAGAATGAGGCCTCTGTTGAACAGATTTGCAAGGCTGCAACTTGGTCTTCGCTTCATACTTTTTCCAAATTTTACAAATTTGACACTTTTGCTTCTTCGGAGGCTATTTTTGGGAGAAAGGTTCTTCAGGCAGTGGTTCCTTCTGTATAATGAGCCTGCCTATCCCTCCCGTCATCCGTGTACTTTTGCTTTGGTATTGGTATCCCAGAAGTAATGATGACCCGTGGACTGATCACACATAACAGAAGAAAACATAATTTATGCTTACCTGATAAATTCCTTTCTTCTGTTGTGTGATCAGTCCACGGCCCGCCCTGTTTTAAGGCAGGTAAATATCTTTTAAATTATACTCCAGTCACCACTTCACCCTTGGTTACTCCTTTCTCGTTGATTCTTGGTCGAATGACTGGGACTGACGTAGAGGGGAGGAGCTATATGCAGCTCTGCTGGGTGAATCCTCTTGCATTTCCTGTTGGGGAGGAGTTATATCCCAGAAGTAATGATGACCCGTGGACTGATCACACAACAGAAGAAAGGAATTTATCAGGTAAGCATAAATTATGTTTTTTTATTGAATTAATTGGCATAATCTCTTTATGTCATTTTTTTTCTATGGACAGAAAAGCAACATATTAGGATTTCATTGCATCACATGTATTTTACATTTTTCTTTGAGCTAATGTCATTAAGCAGTAAATGAATGATTTCCTATGCATGGGCCTGACAGCTGTTTTTCTGTTTGCCCAGTAATTTTAAAATTGGAGGTGTGTGTGTATATGTGTATATATATATATATATATATATATATATATATATATATATATATATATATATATATATATATATATATATATATATATATATATATATATATATATATATATATATATATATATTAGAGCTGCAACAACTAATCGTCATAATCGATTATGAAAATAGTTGTCAACGAATCTCATAATCGATTAGTTGGTTTGCAATTAGTTGGTCTGTGCACAACACCAGCTGCTTCATTCCAATGAGCTCCTGCACATGGTATTGTGTTTTATGGTTAGGTCCTTAGCCTAAAGGACGTCTACTTTTCACTTTTTCAGGACAGTATACGTTTACAACTACCCCTGGCTTATGTGCAACCCAGATATAAGTGATCATTTGGATTGTTTATATTAAATCAGGTGATTTGGAACTGCTTTTCATGATATAGTGCCAGGCTTGTTGTTTACACCTTGCACCTAGATTGATGGGAGTTATTTAAATTGATGTGCACTATTATCTATTTGCACAATTATTAGCGTATTGCTGATTATATGTACTGTATAAATAAATGTGTAAGGCTTTGTCCTGTTATTGATATACAGTCCTTAGCGCTTTTTGATTTTGTTTTTATTGTTTTTTTTTATATTTTTAATAAATTGTGATAATATGTACCAGATTCAACCTTTATAAGTATATATTTGTTATTTTTAGAGCGGACTAGATATTTCCCCTAACCTTATAGCTGGTTATTTACCATTGCATATAGATATTCAAGATATTTTTATGTTAGAATAAAGTCAAGGGTTACTTTATTGAAAAGCCCCTTGCCAAGGTAGAAAACACTTAGCATTGGTGAAGAGCTAACAAAGATAAATATCCCACTTTGGTGAAATTGGCAAAACCCTACTTATACACCTCAACAGCCTTTTCTCTGCTGCAGGAAATATAGCTGCAAACAGAGAACCAGCCTTAGCCAGAAGCATGTGGACATGTTGAGATTTTTGCATTTCAATTCAAAGTATCTGAAAGAGTGAATAACAGAATGTTATTAACAGTGATAGTCTAACTCTTTCTAGTTCTACCACTTTTCAAACAGTTTGTGGTTTTGTTTTGTTTAATTATAAAACTGCTCTGCTGCATAAAAATTGAAGAAACAGTTGTGTTAATGTAAAGCTTTAGTCTGAAGTTTATATTTGTAACACTCATGTGGGTTTTATTTAAAATATAGAAAACTATTGATTCTCTTTTTATCCGATTAGTCGATTAATCGAAAAAAATAATCGGCCGATTAATAGATTATGAAAATAATCGTTAGTTGCAGCCCTAATATATATATATATATATATATATATATATATATATATATATATATATATATATATATAATGTGTGTGTGTATATGTATGTATATATATATATAATCATGAGAGTTAAAAATCTATACAGTGCGTTGAAAATGCTGCTGAATGTAGGCAGTAGCAAAAAATGTGTTTTTTTTAATTATTTAAAAGGTGTCAAGAGGTTGCACCCTTCGGAGGCAATGCACAGTGATCTGCAGGCATATACAAGAGCCGGACTGAAAGTCTGTTATATGACCTGTATCTTGTCTCAAGGGATTTTTACCAAGCTGATCTTTACACTTTGACCTTGCTTCTTGACTGCTCCTTAGGAGTCACAGGTGGGGGACGCTGAGTGACAAGGAGTCCCTAGGAACTTGCTCCCCCACCAGCAATCTCAAAAATCAAAGGGTTGGAATGTGTTTGTTGGGGTAAATTTGGGAATGTTGACCCTGACAGTTATTCAGTTGGCTTTTAATGAGCTAATGGGAGCATGTAGCAGATCATTTTCCAAGTTGTAATTGACAGTGGAGGCTTTCAAGAAATCTCAATTTTTTCTTTGCAATATGCAAAACTGATTTTTAGCCAGAATGTGCTATAGATAAGGGCTTGATAACCATGGTAGTCAGGAAGATTTGGCTCCAAAATCCTACCACTGAATGAATTTTGGTTATTTGTACTTAATATAATTCCTTAAATACACCCATTCATTTCCATTCAAAAGTTCCATATGTTTGATAGATACATTTAAGCAATGCTGTATGTATTATTCAAAATAAAATTTGTCAAAAAATTATTTTCCTGAAATCAATAGATTTAATATTAATAATAAAAACAAATGTCCTGAAATCTCCAAGATAAAAAAAAAAAAAGTATTATAACTGTCTGAGAGCATTGCATATTTTATTCCATAAAGGCTATTTTTAAACCAATTCAATGTATTTCCCTACTGAAAGAAAATAATTTAACACATGATTTAGAGTAGGCTTAAATTAATATTGCATATTGCTGTAAGTGATATGGATGAGAGAATATAAGCTTGGAAGTATTTCAATATCAAATATCTGGGGAGGTCTATTTAATGCACGTTAGACCTAGAAGATGTCTCCATGGCACACGCAGGGGCACGATTTGTTTGTTCACCTGGAGGCTGTGAAGTGTTGGCTGGGCAATAGTCACGCTTGTCACTTACCAGTCAGCACATCATTCATTGCAAAATCTTTTTCAATGTGTTTGCAAAGCTAAAATAAGTCTCTCTCCTATTTTTTTTTTTTTATTTAGCTGCTCTATTCTGGGACTCTCCAAAATCCACAACACCCCCTAAAGATCTGCTAAGATGTGCATTCTGAGCTTAGCTAGGTAAAAATATGTATTAATATTAAAGGAACATTGAACCCATTTTTTTTCTTTTGTGATTAAGATAGAGCATGACATTTTAAGCAACTTTCTAATTTACTCCTATTAATTTTTCTTTGTTCTCTTGCTATCTTTATTTTAAAAGCAGGAATCTAAATCTTAGCAGCCAGCCCATTTTAGGTGCAGCACCATGGGATAGCGTTTGCTTATTGGAGGCTTACGTTTACCCACCAATCAGCAAGCATAACCCAGGTTCTCAACAAAAAATGGGCCGGCTCCTATGCATCACATTCCTGCTTTTTAAATAAATATATATACACAGTATCTCAGAAAAGTGAGTACACCGCTCACATTTTTGTAAATATTTTTATATCTTTTCATGTGACAACACTAAAGAAATGACACTTTGCTACAATGTAAAGTAGTAACAGTGTAAATTTGCTGTCCCATCAAAATAACACACAGCCATGTCTAAACCATTGGCAACAAAAGTGAGTACACCCCTAAGTGGAAATTTCCAAATTGGGCCCAAAGTGTCATAATTTTGTGTGGCCACCATTATTTTTCAGCACTGCCTTAACCTGCTTGGGCATGGAGTTCACCAGAGCTTCACAGGTTGCCACTGGAGTCCTCTTCCACTCCTCCATGATGACATCACAGAGCTGGTGGATGTTAGAGACCTTGCGCTCCCCCATCTTTCTTTTGAGGATGCCCCACAGATGCTAAATAGGGTTTAGGTCTGGAGACATGCTTGTCCAGTTCATCACCTTTACCCTCAGCTTCTTTAGTAAGGCAGTGGTTGTCTTGGATGTGTGTTTGGGGTTGTTATCATGTTGGAATACTGCCCTGCGTCCCAGTCTCCGAAGGGAGGGGATCATGCTCTGCTTCAGTATGTCACAGTACATGTTGCCATTCATGGTTCCCTCAATGAACTGTAGCTCCCCTGTGCCAGCAGCACTTGTGCAGGCCCAGACCATAACACTCCCACCACCATGCTTGACTGTAGGCAAAACACACTTGTCTTTGTATTCCTCACCTGGTTGCCGCCACACACGCTTGACACCATCTGGACCAAATAAGTTTATTTTGGTCTCATCAGACCACAGGACATAGTTCCAGTAATCCATGTCCTTAGTCTGCTTGTCTTCAGCAAACTGTTTACGGGCTTTCTTGTGCATCATCTTTAGAAGAGGCTTCCTTCTGGGACGACAGCCATGCAGACCAATTTGATGCAGTGTGCAGCGTATGGTCTGAGCACTGACAGGCTTACTCCCCACCCCTTCAACCTCTGCAGCAATGCTGGCAGCACTCATACGTCTATTTCCCAAAGACAACCTCTGGATATGACGCTGAGCACGTGTACTCAACTTCTTTGTTCGACCATGGCGAGGCCTGTTCTGAGTGGATTCTATCCTGTGAAACTGTTGTATGGTCTTGCCCACCGTGCTGCAGCTCAGTTTCAAGATCTTGGCAATCTTCTTATAGCCTAGGCCATGTTTATGTAGAGCAAGAATAATTTTTTTCAGATCCCAGAGTTCTTTGCCATGAGGTGCCATGTTGAACTTCCAGTGACCAGTGTGAGAGCAATAACACCAAATTTAACACACCTGCTCCCCATTCACACCGGAGACCTTGTAACACTAACATGGCTCCGGGGAGGGAAAATGGCTAATTCTGCCCAATTTGGACATTTCCACTTAGGGGTGTATTCACTTTTGTTGCCAACGGCTTAGACATTTAATGGCTGTGTGAGTTATTTTGAGGAGACCCCAAATTTACACTGTTTTATACAGGCTGTACACTCACTACTTTATACATTGTAACTAAGTGTCATTTCTTCAGTGTTACATGAAAAGATATAATAAAATATTTACAAAAATGTGAGGGGTGTACTCACTTTTGTGAGATACTATGTGTATATGTGTGTGTGTGTATATGTGTGTGTATGTATATGTATGTATATGTATATACATATGTATATGTGTATATATATATATATAATATACATACACACATACACACACACATACACACATACACACGGCCCTCATTTTACAGCGGTTCAATTTACACCGTTTCAGAATAACAACCTATTTTTTCCAGTCATGTGACTGCTATTGAAAAGCATTGAGAAGCAGTGCATTTATTAAAATAGCCCGTAGGTGGAGCTGTCTGCTTGTGTTGCAGCAAAGCCAAGCAAGCCGAAATTAATCATTTTAACCAGACCTGAGCTATCGAGCAGATTTCAAAGGAACAAGATCTTCCTGTCTATAAATCAGTCCAGATTGGAATGCATAGAAAGAACTGTTTGCAGAAAAATGCAAGTGAAGTCTGTGTTGTGTAATTATTTTATTAGGTTTATAATGCTGTTTAGCAAATGTTTTTGTTCATTTAACTTAGTTTAATTATATTTTCTGTGTTGTGTGATTATTTTATTAGGTTTATAATGCTGTTTTGCATTTATAGTCTTCATTTCAAAGCTTTAAAAATAATGTATTGGGTGTTACTTATGACAATTTTGAGAGGGGCATGGAACCTATCTCCCTCACTTCCCATTGACTTGCATTATAAACTGGGTTTCAATTTACAACGGTTTTGATTTACAACCATACCTCCTGGAACCTAACCATGGCGTAAACTGAGGGCTACACACACACACACACACGTTTTAGAAATCTTCGGCCTACTGCTCATGTAATGTCACTTTTTTTATTCTTTCTATGTATATATGCTATGGCTGTCTATGTTTGACTGGTTCTTTACTTTACTATCTTATAATCTCTATTAATCTGTGTATGTACATGGCATGCAGTGTGCAGCCTATGGCCTGTCTGCTCTACGGTCTGAATTTCATGATATAGATTAGGTAAAATACCAATTGGAGAACTGCAAATGATAGCGTATCAGCTGCTGCTTTGCTCCAGCAGCCAGTGTTTATAGGCAGGTGTGCATTACACTTGGGTTAAGTGACAGGTGCTTTTCTGTCCAGTACTTACCCCTATCTGCCATTATTACCATAGTTATCTGCTGCTAGAAGATTCAGAAACCGCACTCAGGTGGAAGAACAAGATGATATCCCTTTCTGATACGGTTATCCTTTTTCTTTAACTAGAGCAGCTGACTTCGGGTTTAACTCCTTGGTTGCCAGAGAGCTGCAGCATGTTTGTTTGCAATGCATTGCAGCCCAATTTGGCAGCCAAAGGATTATCTGTGTCGCCACTTTTGGCAGTGAAAGGGTGTATTTAATCTGTTCCCCTTTGTAAATCTCTAGCACAGAGTTAGCTGCACAAAGAGCTTTGTGGTCCTCTCACCTCTGGCCAAGGGTACATGAAAGGACCCTGAAAGATAAAAGGAAGGTTAGAAATTCTGCGTGTCGGGTTTGTCTTTATCATGCAAATGACACTGCTGATGCATGCTGGAAAGGTGGCAAAGTAATAAAGGCTTCCTTTCTCGCTTTACATGCCTTGGATCTTCCCCCTGGAGCAGGCTGCTCAGCAGTGCAGATTTTGCAATCCCCACTTTTCTAGTATCCACGGGAAGCTAAAGCGGAAAGGCTCTTGAGTATTTGCAGCCTTGTCTCATAATCTCATGTCACTCCAGCATCGTGCATTTCTCCTGTGTCCCTGTTGAGTGCAGCACCTCACATCTCACAATAGACCGACATTAATTGGATTGGTGATGCTCATGCTCAATGCACTATGGCGGTGGATCTAACGCTGAGAATGCTTCTCCCAAAACCTGCAGCTCTGAAACTGAGTAGCAGGGCGTTCAAAACAGGTCAAGTGAGATTTTAACCCAATTGTTGCCATAGCAGTCTCTGCTTGGCCTATGTATAATGAAGTCTGCCTTAATGCATATGTAGAAATGTTTTTTTGTTTTGTTTTTTTTAACACAATCTTTGGGTTTTAAAGGGACAGTCTAGTATAAATTAAACTTTCATTATTCAGATATCATTATTTCCAATTTACTTTTATAATCAAATGTGCTTTTTTTTTCTTGGTATTCTTAGTTTAAACTAAACATAGGTAGGCTCATATGCTAATTGCTAAGCCTTTGAGGGCTGCCTCTTATCACAGGCTTTTTAAATCTCTTTTCAACACAAAGAGACAGAAAGTACACATGGGACATATAGATAACACTGTGTTAAGGCACAGGGAGGGGGGGGGGTTATTTAAGATCTAGCACAATACAATGCTAAATTTAAGACAATAGATGATAAACAGTCAGTTATGTGATCAGGGGGCTGGAAGAAGGTTCCTAGATACAAGGTAATCACAGAGGTAAAAAGTATATTAATATAACTGTGTTGGTTATGCAAAACTGGGGAATGGGTAATAAAGGGATTGTCTATCTTTTAAAACAATAACAATTCTATGGTAGACTATCCCTTTAAGAGGCACTGAGATCTTTCCAGGGCAAGGTCAAATAAAAGAAACAAATAGTTCAAACTGCTTTTTTTTTTTTTTTTTTTTTTTGCCATTTTCGGCTTCTGCTTTCCTTTGTTTCAGGAGGTGGTCCCCTATTGTACTTCTGAATGGGGTATCCTTTATGTTGTCAAAAAGGGTATTAAAGGGACACCCTACACCAGATTTTTTTTTTTTTTTAAAAGATTGATAATCCCTTTATTACCCATTCCCCAGTTTTGCGTAACCAACATTCTTATATTTTGATGTACTTTTTACCTCTGATTATCTTGTATCTATGCCTTTGCAGACTGCCCCCTTATCTCAGTTCTTTTGACAGACTTTTATTTTAGCCAATCAGGGCTGACTCCTAGTTAACTTCACTGGTGTGAGCACGTTATCTATATGGCACACACACTAACACCCTCTAGTTGTGAAAGAATGTCAAAATGCATTCAGATGAGGTGGCCTTCAAGGGCTAAGAAATTAGCATATGAGCCTACCTAGGTTAACTTTCAACTAAAAATTACCAATAGAGCAAAGCAAAATTGATGATAAAAGTATATTGGAAAGTTGTTTAAAATTACATTCCCTATCTGAATCATGAAAGTTTATTTTTGACTAGACTGTCCCTTTTAAGCGCCAAAGAGTATACACACAAGCTTCCAAATATTAGAGATCTCCTAACCAGATCGCAAATAGATATCTGTAGATCCTCAAGATTCCGGTAAATTATTTTTGTATCACCTTTTTTGGATATAGAGAAGGACATTTTTTACCAACTTCTAATAAAGATTTTGTTTTTATACACTGTTTTTTTTTAATGAATTTTTTTTGTTGATCAATTGATTTACCCAAGGACACTTTTTTTGCATTAGGTTCAGCTACTTATGGACAGAACTACATTTTTAATTCTACTTTTGTTCACTTTTATTGACACACATTCTTTCTGGACTACCTAACAAGGCATTTTTATAGTAGAAAGTGTTACTATTTTAATACATATGTGCATATCTTGTATTTCTCTTGTTAAGTGTGTTCAGTCCACGGGTCATCCATTACTTATGGGATATATTCTCCTTCCCAACAGGAAGTTGCAAGAGGATCACCCAAGCAGAGCTGCTATATAGCTCCTCCCCTCACATGTCATATCCAGTCATTCTCTTGCAAGTCTCAACAAAGAAGGAGGTCGCGAGAGGAGATAGGAGTTTTTTACCTAATTATTCTTCAATCAAAAGTTTATTATTTTAAAATGGCACCGGAGTGTGCTGTTTTTTCTCTCAGGCAGTATTTAGAAGAAGAATCTGCCTGCGTTTTCTATGATCTTAGCAGACGTAACTAAGATCCACTGGCTGTTCTCGCACATTCTGAGGAGTGGGGTAACTTCAGAAAAGGGAATAGCATGCGGGGTCCCCCGCAAATGAGGTATGTGCAGTAATATTTTCTAGGAATGGAATTAACTAAGAAAACACTGCTGGTACCCATATGATGTAAGTTCAGCCTTTAATGCAGTAGTAGCGACTGGTATCAGGCTGATAAATGTATGCGCAGTTGAGTTATTTTCTAGGGACTAGAATTTGACTGAGAAAATACTGTTAATACTGAAATCAATGTATGAGCCTTAACTGCAGTAGAAGCGACTGGTAGCAGGCTTAGTGATAACTTTGCATAACAACGGAAAGTTGTTTTTAAAACGTTTACTGGCATGTTATTCGTTTTGTGAGGTACTTTGGTATAAATCTTTTTGGGCATGATTTTTTTCCATATGGCTAACGTATATTTCTGCATAGAAACCGTTGTAACAGGTCTCCCACTGTTGTAATATAGAGTGGGAGGGGCCTTTTTTAGCGCCTTGTTGCGTAGTTAAAATTCTAGCACAGTCTCCCTGCTTCTTCCTCCTTGATCCAGGACGTCTCCAGAGAGCTCAGGGGTCTTCAAAATTCATTTTTGAGGGAGGTAATCAGTCACAGCAGACCTGTGACAGTGTGTTTGACTGTGATAAAAGCGTTAAATCATAAATTGATTATCCGTTTTTGGGTATTGAGGGGTTAATCATCAGTTTGCTTGTGGGTGCAATCCTCTGCTAAATTCATACATTTACTGTTAACATTGTTGGCTATAACTGAATTAGTTCATTGTTATTTCAACTGTGACAGTTTTTTGTGTTTTTAAAAGCGCTGCAGCGTTTTTTTCTATTGCTTGTAAATTTATTGAAAGATTTTTTCCAAGCTTGCTAGCCTTCATTGCTAGTCTGTTTAAACAGGTCTGATACAGATTAATCTGCTTGTTCATTATGTTTAAAAGCCAATGTGGAGCCCAATAGAAATATGTGTACCAATTGTATTGATGTTACTTTTAAAAAAAGTCAGTCTTTACTGGTAAAGAAATTATCACCAGACAACGAGGGGGAAGTTATGCCGACTAACTCTCCTCACGTGTCAGTACCTTCGCCTCCCGCTCAGGAGGTGCGTGAGATTGTGACGCCAAGTACATCAAGGCCCTTACAAATCACTTTGCATGATATGGCTAATGTTATGAAAGAGGTATTATCTAATTTGCCTGAGTTAAGAGGCAAGCGCGATAGCTCTGGGTTTAGGACAGAGCGCGCCGATGACACGAGAGCCATGTCCGATACTGCGTCACAATTTGCAGAACATGAGGACGGAGAGCTTCATTCTGTGGGTGACGGATCTGATCCGGGGAGACCGGATTCAGAAATTTAAAATTTTAAATTTAAGCTTGAGAACATCCGTGTATTGCTAGGGGAGGTGTTAGCGGCTCTGAATGATTGCGACACGGTTGCAATCCCAGAGAAATTATGTAGGCTGGATAAATACTATGCGGTACCGGTGTGTACTGACATTTTTCCTATACCTAAAAGGCTTACAGAGATTATTAGCAAGGAGTGGGATAGACCCGGTGTGCACTTTTCCCCTCCTCCGATATTTAGAAAAATGTTCCCAATAGACGCCACCACACAAGACTTATGGCAGACGGTCCCTAAGGTGGAGGGAGCAGTTTCTACTTTAGCCAAGCGTACCACTATCCCGGTGGAGGATAGTTGTGCTTTCTCAGATCCAATGGATAAAAAATTAGAAGGTTACCTTAAGAAAATGTTTGTTCAACAAGGTTTTATATTACAGCCCCTTGCATGCATTGCGCCCGTCACTGCTGCAGCGGCATTCTGGTTTGAGTCTCTGGAAGAGGCTATTCGCACAGCACCATTGGATGAGATTATGAACAAGCTTAAAGCCCTTAAGCTAGCTAATGCATTTGTTTCGGATGCCGTTGTGCATTTAACCAAACTAACGGCTAAGAACTCCGGATTCGCCATCCAGGTGCGCAGAGCGCTATGGCTTAAATCCTGGTCAGCAGATGTAACTTCTAAATCTAAATTGCTTAATTTTCCTTTCAAAGGGCAAACCTTATTCGGGCCCGGCTTGAAAGAAATTATTGCTGACATTACTGGAGGTAAGGGTCACACCCTTCCTCAGGACAGGGCCAAATCAAAGGCCAAACAGTCTAATTTTCGTGCCTTTCGTAATTTCAAGGCAGGAGCAGCATCAACTTCCTCCGCTCCAAAACAGGAAGGGACTGCTACTCGTTACAGACAGGGTTGGAAAGGCAACCAGTCCTGGAACAAGGGCAAGCAGGCCAGAAAACCTACTTCTGCCCCTAAGACAGCATGAAGAGAGGGCCCCCTATCCGGAAACGGATCTAGTGGGGGGCAGACTTCCTCTCTTCGCCCAGGCCTGGGCAAGAGATGTCCAGGATCCCTGGGCGTTGGAGATCATATCTCAGGGATACCTTCTGGACTTCAAAACTTCTCCTCCACAAGGGAGATTTCATCTGTCAAGGTTATCAACAAACCTAATAAAGAAAGAGGCATTCCTACGATGTGTACAAGACCTCTTAGTAATGGGAGTGATCCACCCGGTTCCGCGGACGGAACAAGGGCAAGGTTTTTACTCAAATCTGTTTGTGGTTCCCAAAAAAGAGGGAACCTTCAGGCCAATCTTGGACCTGAAGATCTTAAACAAATTCCTAAGGGTTCCATCGTTCAAAATGGAAACTATTCGAACCATCCTACCCATGATCCAAGAGGGTCAGTATATGACCACAGTGGACTTAAAGGATGCCTACCTTCACATACCGATTCACAAAGATCATTATCGGTACCTAAGGTTTGCCTTTTTAGACAGGCATTACCAGTTTGTAGCTCTTCCCTTTGGGTTGGCTACGGCCCCAAGAATTTTTACAAAGGTTCTGGGCTCGCTTCTGGCGGTACTGAGACCGCGAGGGATAGCGGTGGCTCCGTACCTAGACGACATTCTGATACAAGCGTCAAGTTTTCAAAATGCAAAGTCTCATACAGAGATAGTTCTAGCATTTCTGAGGTCGCATGGGTGGAAAGTGAACATGGGAAAAGAGTTCTCTGTTCCCACTCACAAGGGTTCCCTTTCTGGGACTCTTATAGATTCTGTAGAGATGAAGATTTACCTGACGGAGTCCAGGTTATCAAAAATCCTAAATGCTTGCCGTGTCCTTCATTCCATTCCAAGCCCATCAGTAGCTCAGTGCATGGAAGTAATCGGCTTAATGGTCGCGGCAATGGACATAGTGCCATTTGCGCGCCTACATCTCAGACCGCTGCAACTATGCATGCTAAGTCAGTGGAATGGGGATTACTCAGATCTGTCCCCTTTACTGAATCTGGACCAGGAGGCCAGAGATTCTCTTCTCTGGTGGTTGTCGCGGGTCCATCTGTCCAAAGGAATGACTTTTCGCAAACCAGATTGGACGATTGTAACAACAGATGCCAGCCTACTAGGCTGGAACTCCCTGAAGGCTCAGGGATCGTGGACTCAGGAGGAGAAACTCCTACCAATAAACATTCTGGAATTAAGAGCAATATTCAATGCTCTTCTAGCTTGGCCTCAGTTAGCAACACTGAGGTTCATCAGATTTCAGTCGGACAACATCACGACACTGGCTTACATCAATCATCAAGGGGGAACCAGGAGTTCCCTAGCGATGTTGGAAGTCTCGAAGATAATTCGCTGGGCAGAGTCTCACTCTTGTTATCTGTCAGCGATCTACATCCCAGGCGTGGAGAACTGGGAGGCGGATTTTCTAAGTCGCCAGACTTTTCATCCGGGGGAGTGGGAACTTCATCCGGAGGTCTTCGCTCAACTGATTCATCGTTGGGGCGAACCAGATCTGGATCTCATGGCGTCTCGCCAGAACACCAAGCTTCCTTGTTACGGATCCAGGTCCAGGGACCCGGGAGCGGTGCTGGTAGATGCACTAGCAGCCCCTTGGGTCTTCCACATGGCTTATGTGTTCCCACCTTTTCCGTTGCTACCTCGACTGATTACCAGGATCAAACAGGAGAGAGCATCGGTGATTCTGATAGAGCCACGCAGGACCTGGTATGCAGACCTAGTGGACATGTCGTCCTGTCCACCATGGTCTCTGCCTCTGAAGAAGGACCTTCTAATTCAGGGTCCTTTCAACCATCCAAGCCTAATTTCTCTGAGGCTGACTGCATGGAGATTGAACGCTTGATTCTATCAAAGCGTGGTTTTTCGGAGTCGGTTATTGATGCATTAATACAGGCTCGGAAATCTGTTACCAGAAAAATTTACCATAAGATATGGCGTAAATATTTATATTGGTGTGAATCCAAGAGTTACTCATGGAGTAAGGTTAGGATTCCTAGGATATTGGCTTTTCTACAAGAGGGTTTAGAAAAGGGTTTATCCGCTAGTTCTTTAAAAGGACAGATTTCTGCTCTGTCCTTTTACACAAACGTCTGGCAGAGAATCCAGACGTCCAGGCCTTTTGTCAGGCTTTGACTAGGATTAAGCCTGTGTTTAAAACCGTTGCTCCTCCGTGGAGCTTAAACTTAGTTCTTAAAGTTCTTCAGGGTGTTCAGTTTGAACCCCTTCATTCCATTGATATTAAACTCTTATCTTGGAAAGTTCTGTTTTTGATGGCTATTTCCTCGGCTCGAAGAGTCTCTTGAGTTATTTGCCTTACATTGCGATTCTCCTTATCTGATTTTTCATTCAGACAAGGTAGTTCTGCGTACTAAACCTGGGTTTTTACCTAAGGTTGTTTCTAACAGGAATATCAATCAAGAGATTGTTGTTCCGTCATTATGTCCTAATCCTTCTTCAAAGAAGGAACGTCTTTTGCATAATCTGGACGTAGTCCATGCCCTGAAGTTTTACTTACAGGCAACTAAAGATTTTCGGCAAACTTCTGTTTATTCTGGGCAGAGGAGAGGTCAAAAGGCTTCGGCCACCTCTCTCTCTTTTTGGCTTCATAGCATCATACGTTTAGCCTATGAGACTGCTGGACAGCAGCCTCCTGGAAGAATTACAGCTCATTCCACTAGAGCTGTGGCTTCCACCTGGGCCTTTAAGAATGAGGCCTCTGTTGAACAGATTTGCAAGGCTGCAACTTGGTCTTCACTTCATACCTTTTCAAAATTTTACAAATTTGACACTTTTGCTTCTTCGGAGGCTGTTTTTGGGAGAAAGGTTCTACAGGCAGTGGTTCCTTCTGTTTAATGTTCCTGCCTTGTCCCTCCCTTCATCCGTGTACTTTAACTTTGGTATTGGTATCCCATAAGTAATGGATGACCCGTGGACAGAACACACTTAACAAGAGAAAACATAATTTATGCTTACCTGATAAATTTATTTCTCTTGTAGTGTGTTCAGTCCACGGCCCGCCCTGTCTTTTTTTGAGGCAGTTCTAAATTTTAATTAAAGCTCCAGTCACCACTGCACCCTATAGTTTCTCCTTTCTCGTCTTGTTTCGGTCGAATGACTGGATATGACATGTGAGGGGAGGAGCTATATAGCAGCTCTGCTTGGGTGATCCTCTTGCAACTTCCTGTTGGGAAGGAGAATATATCCCATAAGTAATGGATGACCCGTGGACTGAACACACTACAAGAGAAATACATTTATCAGGTAAGCATAAATTATGTTTTTCTTGTATGTTCTCAAGTTTGCTACATAAAATGTTTTGAATTCATAATTTAGAGTTTTGTATAGGACCACACTATAGCTGTGAGATCGCTTCTCTTTTTTCTTCTTCTATTCTACAGTGTACTTTATGTTGCTCACATTGCAATCAGAAGCACTATAAATTCCCCAAACCCTTCTTTGGTAGTTACTGTGTTAACAGTTTGGCTGTGCAGTTTTTGCAGTCTGTGACACGCCTCTGGTTGTGGTTAGAAAATGTATCTGCACATTTCATTTTTAGCGAGAACTGGAATGGTTTGTCCAAATTGTGTGGACACTCCACACACAGCTGTCTAACACTCAGATTAGATTGTTCACTGTAAAAGCAGTTGTTTGGTAACATGGAATCAAAATAATGACATAACAATCACAGAAGGATAAATTACAAAAACACAGCAAGCTGAGCGAGGTGAAACATGAGCATCCATTAGCGTAAAGTATGTCAGCGTGTTAATGGTTACAGCATATGACGGCTTTTTTTTTTTTTTTTTTTTTTTTTTTAACATTTGATTTATATTTGGTCTCTTGTCACCTTACTGCATGTATATCTTAAATAATTGCAGCTAAGTGATAAACATAATTTGTTGTTGCTCTGTGGCAATGAGGGGAACAGTCTCCGGGTAAGAAAGGGGGAGCCTTGTTTCGTAACGTGGGAGATATATGACTTTCTCTATCCAGAGATCACTGTTTACTTTGCAGAATAGCGTTAATTTCTTAAATAGGTCTGCATTTTGATGAAAAGAAGAATAAACTCTGTTACATTTCCCATACAATGGTTAATTATCTATAGTTTGCAATACACTTCCATTGTTTAACACAATCCCACCCACCATATAATTCAGTACCCTGAACATCCTACATGATACACAGTGATTGCTTGATATGTTTTGGTGCTTATTTATGTCTATACTTAATGTACCACAGCAAAGGAGGTAAATATTTGCATGCAGGTATTTTTCAATGCAGAGTTTTGATACATATATATTGAAAATGTCTTTAAAGGAACAGTCTACGCCAGAATTTGTATTGTCTAAAAAGATAGATTTTTTTTTTTTTTTTTTTTTTTTTTTTTTTTTTACCCATTCCGCAGTTTTGCATAATTAACATGGTTATATAAATATACTTTTTACCTCTGTGATTAACTTGTATTCAAGCCTCTGCAGACTGCCCCCTTCAGTTCTTTTGACATACTTGCATTTTGGCCCATCAGTGCTGGCTCCTACGTAACTCCACGGGTGTGAGCATGTTATCTATATGCCACACATGAATTAGCACTGTCGAGCAGTAAAAAACTGTCAAAATGCACTGAGATCAGAGGCGGCCTTTAAGGGCTTAGAAATTAGCATTTGAGCCTACCTATGTTTAGCTTTCAACAAAGAATACAAAGAGAACAAAGAACATTTGATGATAAAAGTAAATTTGAAACTTTGTTTAAAATTGCATGCCCTAGGCCTAACTGAATCATGAAAGTTTAATTTTGACTAGACTATCCCTTTAAGTGTTTGTGCAGAGCTTCACAAATACTGGAAGTCGGGAAGCAATAGCTCCTAATATGAGCTTCTGACTCCTAAAGTTTTGGATCCCTAACAGACAAACGTGTATTCATATATCCCCTGGCTACTAATAAAAGATGTGATAGGCTTCTAAATATACTGTCTGGCTCATAGGTTTCATCTGCTTAGTTAGTGTGTCTTTAAGGCCAGATTTTGTGGGTGAGTGACAGCAGAGGACTGCAGGGTTAGGGTGCTGTGAACAGGGGTCTTCTCTTTCTCAGGGCCCCTTGTTATTACAGGGGGTAGCTCTGCTGCTGCTCCTTGTTGTTTCAGGGAAATAGTTCATCTTTTAAAGCATGCTACTGACCCTTGATACGTGCTTGTCACACACATCAGCCCAGTCAGCTGTCATTCATCATCATATGCCATAGCAGATGCTCCCTGCAAATAATATCCATCTGATCTCTGTTCCAAACTGACTGGCCTGTTCCCCAGTGATACTAGCCTGATATCGGTGGTAGCACTCTTCTTATACCTGGGTATCTAGTATTTATAAATGTAGGCTTGGGAATTAACACTATTGGGAATATTTCCCTAATTGGTAAACCATTTTAGTTATGTATATATGCAGCATCTACTTTTGGGATAACAGGGAAAAAAATCAAGATTGTTTCTTTTAATTGGACTTGAAAATTCAATTACCTGGTATATTGCACTTTTTTATGTAAAATCATGTTTGACTAGACATTATGATATTAAAAATGTTGTAATTTTCTTTCCCTTAATCTATCGATAGATCTTATTCTTTTGGGTGTATAGTATTGGGTTTTTCATGTACCACACAGTTCTCCCAGCTTAACTCTCTTGAATACATCACCTTCTTTCCTGAGTCCTTTTCATAAAATCTGGTCTTGCTCTCTATTTTAGAGGCTCACAAGAGAGGGTGGAGGCTTTGTGAAATTTGTCATGGTCCCTGCACTTTATCCATCTCATTGAAATAAAGAAATTGGAAGTGTACCGGTAGGGTGGATAATGGCCCACTCCCTCCCCCTGTCACTCTTGTACAGAGCCCTCTCACTCTCAATGAGTTTCTGAATAGAAACCTTCCGTAATTGGATGCAAATTATACAGAGGGAGCCTAAGGCTGCTTGGAATTCCTTTGGGGGGGACGGGAGGTGAGGGTATAATTAAGATGGCAGGAATTGGGAATGAAAGCTTGAAGAGAAGGGTGGGACCAGCATTCATTTGGTTTTTAATCCCTTTTTTTGTTGGCTTGGGGGTAGGAGTGTTGCTAATTCCTTTCTGCTAAATAGGGGTTAAGCACACCTGGCATGTTTTATTAAACTAATTTGACAGAGAACCTGTTCAGGTTTTATATACTAGTATAAAGATTTCACCTGTTCTACATTATTCTTGATAAAGTAGTTGTATACTGAAAGCCCTGAACTTCTCTAATGAAGTAATTTCAGTCTCCAAATCAGCTACTGTAGATGGGGGGTCATGGAAGCCAAAGATCATGGGCCCTGGCTCCTAAACGTTTTAAAAGACTTGGTGAATAAATAAATACACCTGACTCTGGCCTACTGCATTAAGTTTGCACCTGCTGTGTCTGCTAGACAAGTTTAGTTCCCTGAATACAGTCTCCTGATCCACTCAGTATAGTGAAAAATTGAAGGGTCAATTCTAGGTTGCATTGGAAACGCTGGTGGTTGCTAGTTGGGTTTATCTGCAAACACTGTGGAGTCCTCTTTGGCAACTGCAAGCTTATCACATTTTGTAGCATTTCTTTATGGCTTCCCATCTCTTTGTCTTGGTAGCCAGTGAAACTGATCTGTTTTGCCCGCTCCAATATTAACTCTAAGCTACAACATGTCTGAGACATTGGTGTTAACACACGGGTGGGAATAGAACAGGTGCTAAATAGCAGCTGCTAGTTGTAGAAGATTGAATTAACCCATTAAGAGCAAAGTGTTATATGCATTTTGTACTTTTCATTTGCTTTATTAAGCAATTATCTACATTTATTTCTAACTTGCAAACAAATGGTTAAAGTCTGACCAGCAGATTTGAGCTGACATCTCCTGGCACTTTGTTGAATCACACTTTGTATTAACGCAGTGTATCTTATCTAGTACTGATCTAAACATTTTCCACTCTATTTAAATTCTTGGCCCACTATATTTTTTAGTTTTAAGAAAAAAACTGCTTATGCATTGAATCTGAACTATATATGTTTTGTTACTCTTTGAGGTGACACATTTCAGGGTGTTTCCTTGAATGTGGAGGGGAAGACAGAGAAGATGTGCATGGAGCACACGTGAAATAAAAATAACAGGTTGCATTTTTGTTAATCTACGCTATATGTTTGCCTCGCTTCTTAGTTTTCTTTTACCAAGTTGTGGCATGGCACTGATCTGATTGAGTTGAGAAGCAATTTTAATGCCACTGTATGGCACACAAATTTGGTGAGATTGCAGAGAACAGCTTCATCAAATAGCTTGTTCTCATCTTTGCTTTAGATTTCTCTAGGTAATAAAAGTGAAAATGGTTAAAAGAAAACTGATACAAATACAGTACACAGTTCCATTCCTTTTAGCTGGCGCTTTACAGAGTATAAATTTCAACTGCTTTCAAACACCATTATACATTTTAATGGGCAAAACGTCTTGTTTTCCAATATGTCAGATGAATTACACCTTAGTTTGACTAGTAAATGTATATGCGGCACATTGCATTATTTAAGCAAACACCTGTGATATTTCATCTTTCGAGATAAGGTTTCAGGGTGTGTCTGTAAGATTGGCTATTGTGGGATCAGTGCATTACTTTAGTAACTGCAAAACTTTTGTATCTGATCTTATTACTGTCACCTGATATAATATTGTTCTCTTGCAATATGTGTGTGTTTCATGTACGCCATATAGTGTGTGTAGATTTTTAATACAATAAAATAGTGACTCAGGGTAGGAAATATGATAGATGCATGTAAAACTGCAAGGAAGCACTGTGGCTTAAAGGAACACAAGTCAAAATTAAAGAGACAGCCTACACCAGAGTTTTTATTGTTTAAAAAGATAGAGAATCCGTTTATTACCCATTTCCCAGTTTTGCATAACCAACGCAGTTATATTAATATATATTTTACCTCTGTGATTACCTTGTATCTAAGCCTCTGCAGACTGCCCCCTTATCTCAGTGCTTTTGACAGACATGTGGTTTAGCTAATCAGTGCATACTCCTAAATAACTGCATGGGAGTGAGCACAATGTTATCTATATGACACACATGAACTAGTACTGACTAACTGTGAAATACTTTCAAAATGCTCTGAGCTAAGAGGCAGATTTCAACAGTTTAGTAATCAGTTTGAGCCTACCTAGGTTTAGCTTTTCAAAAATACCACCAATGGAACAAAGCAAATTTAATAAGTCAATTGGAAAGTTGCATCTGAATCATGAAAGCTTTTAATTTTGACTAGACTGTCCCTTTTAGCTGTCATGATTCAGATAGAGCATTCAATTTTAAACAACTTTCCAATTTACTTCCATTAACTTAATGAGCACATTCTTTTTATATTTACACATCTTGGAGTCACCAGCTCCTACTGAGCATGTGCAAGAATGCACAGAATAGAAGTATATGCATTTGTTATTGGCTGATGGCTTTCACATGATACAGGGGGGAGTGGAAATTGACATTTGAAATTTGTCAGAAAATATATATTCTCATTTGAAGTTTAGACTAAGTGCTATTGCATTGTCTTTTTCTTTTACAAGATATGACGAGTCCACGGATTTCATCCTTACTTATGGGATTACGCCTCCTGTTTAGCAGGAAGTGGCAAAGAGCACCACAGCAGAGCTGTATATATAGCTCCTCCCTTCCCTCCCCCTCCAGTCATTCTCTTTGCCTGTGTTAGTGATAGGAAGAAGTAAAGTGTTAGTTTTAGATTTTTCAATCAAGAAGTTTTTTATTTTAAAATAGTGCCAGTGAGTACTATTTTCCTCAGGGAGAAATCATCAGTCTATAACTTCCCAAGAGGAGTGGAGACATTTTATTTTTCTGCCCTGATGTTGATGATCTTAGCAAATGTTATCTAAGATCCATGCTGGTTCCCACAGAGCAGTTGAAGGTAGTGTAAAGAAACATCTTCAGTGTGGAGAATCATGCTACAAGCAGCATTGAGGTATGTTCAGTCATTTGTTTCTAGGGAGACTTGATGCATCAGAACAGGCTGACATTATTTCCTGTCTGGGGCGGGGCCTATTGTCACGCTCACAGACGCGCAGTATCATCCGGATCGGATAGACGGCAAGGTCCTGGGCTCCGGTGGGGCCTAAGTTGTTTTGCTAATCGAAGTACCTCACAAGCTTCTCAAGTAGCAGCAGTGTGTTCCGGGGGCAGGTAGGTGCCGCAGCAGAGCTGTGGCGAGGTGCAGGGGCCTGAATAAATAAATAAAGAGTTGTTATATCTGATAAATCAATATATATTCATATTTTCCACTCTAAGCAAACTGGTGCAATACTGTAAGACTATATTGGAAACTCCATCCAGTGGTCTTTGCCACCCTGATTCTCAGATTGGGCAGACCGGAATTGGATCTGATGGCGTCTCGTCAGAATACCAAGCTCCCAAGATACGGATCCAGGTCAAGGGATCCTCAGGCCGAACTGATAGATGCCTTGGCAGTGCCTTGGTTGTTCAACCTAGCTTATGTGTTTCCACCGTTTGCTCTCCTTCCCTGGGTGATTGCTCGGATCAAACAGGAGAGGGCTTCAGTAATTCTAATTGCGCCTGCGTGGCCTCGCAGGACTTGGTATGCCGATCTAGTGGACATGTTTTCTCTGCCGCCGTTGAAGCTTCCATTGAGGCAGGACCTTCTAATTCAGGGACCCTTCCAACACCCAAATCTAGTTTCTCTGCAACTGACTGCTTAGAGATTGAACGCTTGATTCTATCTAAGCGTGGGTTCTCTGATTCGGTCATTGATACTTTGATTCAGGCACGCAAGCCTGTTACTAGAAAGATCTACCATAAGATATGGCGTAAATATCTTTATTGGTGCAAATCAAAGAGCTACTCATGGAGTAGAGTTAGGATTCCCAGAATTCTGTCTTTTCTCCAAGAAGGATTGGAGAAAGTGTTATCAGCGAGTTCCTTAAAGGGACAAATCTCTGCTTTGTCAATTTTACTACACAAACGTTTGGCAGATGTTCCAGACGTTCAGTCTTTTTGTCAGGCTCTAACCAGAATTAAGCCTGTGTTTAGACCAATTGCTCCACCCTGGAGTTTGAATTTAGTTCTTAAGGTTCTTCAAGGGGTTCCATTTGAACCCATGCATTCCATAGATATTACGTTGTTATCTAGGAAGGTTTTATTTTTGGTTGCTATTTCTTCTGCTCGTAGAGTTTCTGAGCTTTCAGCGTTACAATGTGACTCGCCTTATCTTATCTTCCATTCTGATAAGGTGGTTTTACGTACCAAACCTGGGTTCCTTCCTAAGGTTGTTTCTAGTAAGAATATTAATCAGGAAATTATTGTTCCTTCATTATGTCCTAACCCTTCTTCTAAGAAGGAGCGTCTATTGCATTACTTGGACGTGGTCCGTGCCCTGAAGTTTTACTTGCAGGCGACTAAGGAATTTTGTCAATCGTCTTCATTATTTGTTGGTTTTTTTCTGGAAAGCGTAGGGGCCAGAAAGCTGCGGCTACCTCTTTCTTTTTGGCTGAAGAGTATCATCCGTCTGACATATGAGACTGCGGGACAGCAGCCTCCTGAAAGAATTACGGCTCATTCTACTAGGGCTGTGGCTTCCTCATGGGCTTTTAAAAACGATGCTTCTGTTGAACAGATTTGCAAGGCTGCAACTTGGTAGTCTCTTCACACTTTTTCCAAATTTTCCAAATTTGATACTTTTGCTTCTTCTGATGCTGGTTTTGGGAGAAAGGTTCTTCAAGCAATGGTGCCTTCCGTTTAGGTTCCTGTCTTGTCTCTCCCTTTCATCCGTGTCCTATAGATTTGGTATTGTATCCCATAAGTAAGGATGAAATCCGTGGACTCGTCATATCTCTTGTAAAAGAAAAGGAAATTTATGCTTACCTGATAAATTTATTTATCTTACAATATGACGAGTCCACGGCCCACCCTGTCATTTCTAAGACAGGTATTTATTTTTATTAAACTTCAGTCACCTCTGCACCTTTGGCTTTTCCTTTCTCTTCCTAACATCGGTTGAATGACTGGAGCGGGAGGGAAGGGAGGAGCTATATATACAGCTCTGCTGTGGTGCTCTTTGCCACTTCCTGCTAAACAGGAGGCGTAATCCCATAAGTAAGGATGAAATCCGTGGACTTGTCATATCGTAAAAGAAATAAATTTATCAGGTAAGCATACATTTCCTTTTTTTCATGTATTATCTACTGTATTTACTGGTCCTTTAATATCTGCTTTGCAATGGATATAAAAAAAACATAGAAGAAAGCTTAAAGGGACAGTTTAGTCAAAAAATTTCTCCCCTTTAATTTATTCCCAATGATCCACTTTACCTGCTGGAGTGTATTAAATTGTTTACAAGTATTTCCATTAACCTTATATTGGCATTTGAATTAGTTTATATAGCCTGTGGTATCCCCACCCATCCTGAAAGTTTGTGGCCACGAGACCAAGCTGTATTAACAAAACCAGTAGAATAAATTACACTCCTAGTTGGTTATAGAAGATATAAGGTAATAAAATGGTAATTTTCCATTGTTCTCTCCAAGTATTGGTGATTGGTTTATGGACAGATATAAGATAAAGAAGCAGGTATATTTACACATTGTGATAAAGTAATAAGATCTGATTATACCTACAAGCTCAACCCATTTTATTAGGTTGTAGCTTCAAAACACAAAATCAGCTAATTCATATACACAAGCCTTAAAAAAACAAATTTGATACATTTTATACTCTGCAGCTGGTAAAAAAAATAATTGGAAACACATTAAGGGAAAAACAATTTTATAGTATACTGTCCCTTTAAGTAGCTTTTTGTTTATAAGCAGTGGTGTAGTGGTGGTCTCAAGCCCTATATTATCTGCTTTCATAGCCAGAAATGGCCAAAACTAGCAAAAAATAATAAAATAACTAGGTGTCAGGGAGGTTTATAATTTAGACGACATAGGTTTTAAAAATGTATAGTATCTGGAATAAAATTTTAGGATCCTTAAATTGAGCTTTTTTCGCCTGTATATGCTTTTTGAAACAGCAAGCGCTTCTGTAATACTATAGATAAGGTCTGTTAGTCCTGTTGGTGGCCAGGTGTGACATTTTTCAACTGTGTGACTGCTTGCCTTGTATGGTTGCATGTAATGCGTATTTGTAGGTTCTACAGGTATTTTAATAGTGCTATAATTCAGTTCTGCAATAGCTTTTTAGAGTGAACACAACTTACTACACATACTATGGTTACGAAGGTAGATCACGAGCATGCATGTTTGGATCTGAGCTTACTCCATGTGCTAGTGATAACAAATGACGTTACCAGCTTTCACATCAATCACCTTTTTTCTAAACCTTTAAGCATGTGGGGGTACCCCTGCCAGTGGCTAATTCATATATGCTAAGTTATCAATAAAGCACTTGTAACTTTAAAAAAAAATGTAAATTATTTCCCCCCCAAATAAGTTGAATTCAAAATGCTTCTAAGTGGAATTGTTCCTTTTTTTTAAAAAAAATTGTGTGCGCTGTGTATGCATTTAAAAAAATTACTTCTTTTAAATTTGATTTTATTTCTGCATGCAGTAGCCTTGGTTTTAGACTTTGAATCCGGAATTCCTCCTCTCTGCAGGGCTTCAGCCCCATACAGGGAATGAGGTAAGAGGGAGGTCTTTCTTTTCAGACACTGTTAGAGAAGGAGGGTAGAGGGAGGTGAAGGGGACTGTGGGATTGAAAGAGAGAAGGCTCTTGACAGGAAATGACAAGAAGGGAACAAAACTCCTGAGCAGGATGACTGACAGGCTGGGCTTTTAATTGGTGCTGGAAAGGAGACAATGAGTTGCAGGTCTTGTCTGAAGCACATAGTTGATCCAGATGGAAAGCTAAGTCTGATAGACCCTTAACTCTTGAACCACCATGGTGGACCTCAACTTGCTGTGCTGATTTGCTTGGGCAGCAGAAGGGTTATAAGCTTAGTCCATTTGCCAAACATTTAAAACCATTGCATGTTACAGCTTCTATAGATTTATGGGTTTGAAGATGATAGTATTGTGTAAAATGAATTTGTGTGGCATTATGTGCATTACTGTAGGGCTTAACGGGTAAACTTACCTGGTAATATTCCTCTCATTTAGGAAGTACAGTGTAAGGAAATAATTAGCACCATAAGGTGAAAGTAAGAGTTTGTGAGTGAACATGCATCTCCTATATACTTCTAGTTAAAACATTAACTTAATTAAAATTGAATGGAAAACATACCTTGATGGTAAATTTACAAAAATTCTAAAGTTAAGGAAAAAGCGACACACAAGCCTGTGATTACTCCTTAGCGCCCCCCCTCCCCCGGTATTCCTGGCTGATAGCTAGATACCTTGGCATCAGGGGTGCTCAATCAGTCTTACCAAAATAGAACACAAAAAATGAAAGAATAACTTAGAATGTAGCTATGCGTTTCGTCCCGTATACAGGCCTTTGTCAAGCCTTAGTTATTTGTGTCACTTTTTCCTTAACTTTCAAATTATTGTAAATTTGCCATTAAGGTATCTCTTTCCATTCAATTTTAATTTATATATTAAAGGTTTTAACTAGAGCTGCATGTGCACTCAAGGAAATAATTGGCACCCTAAGGTGCAAGTAAGAGACATTGAGTGCACATGCAGGTCCTATATACATCTAGTTAGCCTTAATTTTAATATATAATTAAAATTGAATGAGAAAAAAAATACCTTGATGGCAAATTTACAAAAATTCTAAAGTTAAAGGGACATTGTACACTCATTTTTCTCTTTGCATAAGTGTTTTGTAGATCTATTTATATAGCCCATACAGTTTTTTTTTCTTTCTTTTTTTAAATGTATAGTGTTGCTTATTTTTAAATAGCATAGCTCTAATTTTCAGACTCCTAACCAAGCCCCAAAGTTTTATGATTTTTATATCTGTATCCGTGCATCTTATTCTTTATAGTAGTGTCTATTACATGCAGTTATATGAAAATGACTGTATACTGTCCCTATAAGGAAAAAATGACACAAATGACTAAGGCTTGACAAAAGCCTGTATACGGGATGAAACGCATAGTTACATTATTCTACATTCTTTAATTTTCATTCATTAATTTCATCTCTTACTATTCTTACTAATTTCATCTCTTATTATTATTATTATTTATTATTATTATTATCTGACTTTTTTCTAATTCTTACCGGCTTCTATTTACATTTTTTTTAATTTCTTTTCACTGCCACCTGTAGGTAAATGGCAAATCACATAATCTTGTGGTGCTCTGGTCAAATCCTAGGCATATATAGGTGCATCATGTGTTGTCATGAGGACCTTAAAGTAAAGAGGTACAGTCAGTATCTTTCATACCCTTTGTCCCAGCTATATAGGTGAATCGTTACAGAAAGCTTAGTGCAAACTCTGTATTTACCATGTACTGTATAGATAAACTGAAAATAAGTCCTGGTGTTATAACTCACATTTTTCTATAGATATGTGTAATATGCTTTTATTTTATTATTTGTCATTTGTGCTGATCCCCCCCCCCTTGTAGGTGAGAAGCTGCCATGAGGGAGAGAACCAGGCAGAGATGTTTGGAAGAGGGAGCAATGGAGGTGGGAGAGGGGGGTGAAAAGGAGCAAAGGTTGCCATGGAAACCTGTTTCTGCCTCACTGGTGCATCTTGTAAATCCATTTAAAAACCAGAAAGTGGGTGTGTAGGGAGCACATCAATAGAGACCGGTTTGTGAAAGAGAAGAGAGCTTAAGTGTGTCTGTTAGGAGGCCTTGTGAATAAGCACTGAGAGCAAGGGCACAAAGAGAGCTCTGCCTGTCCCTTCTCTTGGACAGTCCATTAAGAGGTGCCCTTTAACCCTTGACAATAGAACTATACTTGTCTCAAGTATATAGGCTTGCTCATTCTCCCTGCCCTGGCCCCTGGGTGGGGTTTTTTAATTAGTAGGGATGGGGGGTTTAGTTCTCACAGTACAGATACAGCGTGCCCCAGTTTTGTACCTCTTGCTATAAAAGAGCTCATAACTTGGAGCAGCCGTTGCACAATTAAAGGGTAATGTAGGAAGGTTTTGGGAATG
>NC_069499.1:631018570-631033570 GCF_027579735.1 Bombina bombina | reverse complement strand
TAGCTCTGAAAATATTTTTGAGAGAGGTCAGAAAATGGAGGATTCTTTCCTCTTGCCTCTTTTGGTACTCTACTGTTTGGACCTTCAGTGGCTAATTGTATGGAGGTAATTGGTCTGATGGTTGCTTCATCGGACATCTCTTGGCTCGATTCCATCTGAGAGTTTGCTGTTATGCATGTTCAGATAGTGGACCGGGGATCTTGTGGCTCTGTCTAGGAGGATAAATCTAGATCTGTCGAAATGAGTTTCTTCCCTGTGGATCAGAGAGGGGAATTAGTGGTAGAGCGCTCGCTTAGCTTGCGAGAGGTAGCGGGATTGTTGCCCGCATTCTCCAGGATCTTTTGGTTTTCTCAGGAGCATCTGCAATGTTCTGATGGCTTGGCCTCAGTAGTTTTATCCACCTGGTTGGAACCTGGAGTTCCTTTGCCATGATTGGCGTGGAGTAATCATATAAGGAGTGAATACCGGGAGCAGACTTCTTGAGCAGTCAGATTTTTCATCCCGGAGAGTGAGCGCTTCTATCGGAGAGGTCTCCAGGTTTACTCTCAAATGGGGGGTGCTGGTGTTGGAGATGGCTGTACGCCAAGCTTCCAAGTCATTAAAGGTCAAGAGATCAGCAGGCTGATCTGTTAAATATCCTGGCGGTTCCTTAGGATTTCAGTCTGACATCCCAGTTCCTCAGTTTACTCTTCTTTCTTGAGTCATTGCTTGTATCAAATGGGAGTGAGCATCGGTATTTTAATATTTCCTGCATAGTCTCGCAGGATCTGGTGTACAGACCTAGCGGAGATGTATTTCTTCCACCTTGGTGGTTGTTCCAGAGGAAGGACCTTTTAATTCAGGTCCATTCTTTCATCGAACTTTCGTTTTCTCTGAAGCTTTCGGCTTGGAGATTGAATGTTTAGTTCTGGCTAGCGTGTTTTTTTTTTGTGTTTTTTTATGCGTTATCCTTTTTTTACACAAGTGTCTGGCGGATGTGCCAGATGTGTAATCTTTTTGTCAGACCCTGGTTAGTATCAGGCCTGTGTTTAGGTCTGTTGCTTCTCTTGAAGTTTTAAGGTTTTGCAGCAGACTCACTTTGAGCCATGGCATTTCCTAGATTTTACATATTTTTATCTTGAAATTTTTTTCTTTTTTACTATATCTTCTGCTCAGTTAGTTACTCTCGGATTTGCAGTGTGATTCGCTTTCTTATTTCGGATAAGGTGGTTATTTTTCCTAAGTGGAAATTTTGTTTGGGAATATGATGTTCCCTCTATGTCCTCATTTTTATATGTTGAGGAACGTGTGTGCACAATTTGGATGTTGTGCGTACTTACTATTTTTTTTTTCTTCTATTTTTTGGTTATCATCTCTGGATCAGAAAACTACTGCTACTTCTCTTTTCTCTAGTTGAGAAGATTATTTTGTTTGTTTTCAGACTGCAGGGCTGCAGTCTCCTGGGAGAGTTATGGCTCATTACATGAGGGCTGTCTTTTTATTTTGGATTTTCACAAATTAAGCTTTTGTGGATTGTTTTTGCAAGGCTGCAACTTTGTCTTCCTTGCATACTCTTTCAAATTTTTTTAATTTGATTCTCTTGCCTCGGCTGAGGCTTTTTGTGGGAGAAAGGTTATTCAGGCGGTGGTGCCTTCTGTTTAGGTCTACCTGTCTTGTCCCTTCCTATTCATCTGTGTCATCTAGCTTGGGTATTGATTCCCAACAGTAATTGATGAAGCCGTGGACTCACCATATCTTAAGAAAGAAAACACGATTTATGCTTACCTGATAAATCTATTTCCGGATATGGTGAGTCCACAGCCCTGCCCTTTATTTCAAGACGGTTTTTTTGTTGTTGTTTTTTTTAACTAATCCTCAGGCACCTCTACACCTTGTGTTATTCCTTTTTTCTCCATTTCGCTTTGGTCGAATGACTGGGGAGTGATACTTAACAGCTTTGCTGTGGTGCTCTTTGCCGCCTCCTGCTGGCCAGGAGTGATATTCCCAACAGTAATTGATGAAGCCGTGGACTCGCCATATCCGGAAAGAGAGAAATTTATCAGGTAAGCATAAATCGCGTTTTCTCATGGTGTGCATCAGAAAGAATGGCAAGCCTCTGAGTCTGCATCATTCATTAGTCTAATTTGCTGGGACCTACTCTCCCTCCTGCAAAACTTAGTAGCTGTTTGTGTACTGCACAAGTAATCATACACTTTTCTTACCCTTTTGGTCCTCCACAAACCTGTAGTGCAGAATAGCCTTAACTCTTCATCTCATTGTATTGTTTATTGTTCTATGAACAGATCACCCTGTCAATGTTACTAGACTGGCTCAATACATCGTTCAAAATTTTTTATTCTCTGCAGTGCTTCCTCCTATACAATTTCTAAATGTTTTTCTAAGTTCAGACCCTGTCACCCTTCTATTTCCAATCTATATAATTGTGTTGTAATAGATAATGCATAATAGCTTTTTAGCTTATAATGATGTTCTACTGTGAAGTTAGTTATCCTGTGGCTTTTAACTAGGTCCTCCACTTCTCACCACACAGTACCTTCTCTAATTTATACCTCACATAACTGTAGGATCCATTGTATGTTTGGGTTTGATAATTGTTTCTAGAACAGAATATAATTTTATTTTGAAGGGATATTAAACAGTGCTCCTTTGGTAAAAACAAAAATGTTAAATCAAAGTAAACATAAAAATGAACAGATTGTGTAAAAAAAAAAAAAAAGGGCAAATAACTTCATTTCTTGAAAAATTAACATTTAGAAATTCTCAGTGTAGCCCCTGCCCCCAGGATAAGAGTGGAGAATTTTGAAAACCTAAGTTTTTACTCCCTGTTATCTAGTCTATTCACTAGCCTAGAAGTTTTATGACATCACATTATAGGGCTGTGACAGGAAGCAAAAGACACTGCACAAATGTAGCGCAAAAAAATACAAAGCTTTGCCATATGTATTCATCTATATAAATGGATTTTATCTTTTAAGTATAAGCAAATGTTTAGGTTTTTTTTTTTTTCTTGTTTTTTTTTTTCTTGGTTTTTTTTTAATACAATGATGAAACAGACTATTTAACATCCCTTTTAATAAAATTTGTTGGCATTTATTCATTGGCCCCTTGACTACAAAAGTGCAGTGTGGGGATGCTCCTTTGAAAAGACTGCCCTGATGTATAATCTTGTATCAGTGCACTCTGTTTCTTGTTTACATACAGTATAACAGTTTCAAGTAATCGCTCCACATAGACGTTCCTCTGTATAGTGACCAGGTGATATAGATATATATAGATAAATAGATGGATAGATATAGATATCGATATAGATATATATAGATAGATAGATATTTTTTTTTTTAATGGCCAAAGTACATTTTAAGTATTTGGTTTGCTACATGTCAGTTGTTAGTTGTCCTCTGGATATTTACCCTATACAAATAAATCTCTATAAAAGTTTAAGGGATAGTCTAGGTAAAATTAAACTTTTCATGATTTAGCATGCAATTTTAAGCAACTTTCTCCTTTACTCCTATTATCAATTTCTCTTCATTCTCTTGGTATCTTTATTTGAAAAAGCAAGAATGTAAGCTTAGTAGCCGGCCTATTTTTTTTTAAGAGGCAGTCTGTAATAGCTTAGAAACAGGCAGAAGTTTTAGAGGTTTATATGTTATAAAGTATATTAATATAACAATGTTGGTTGTGCAAAACTGGTAATGGGTAGTAAAGGCATTATCTATCTTTTTAAACTATATAACAATTTGTGTGTAGACTGTCCCTTTAATGCAGCTGTTGCCAACCAGTCTCTTGTCCTAAACCTTTGTGTGCTAGAAGCAAGTCCAGCTGCTGTGTTACTGCTTTGGCCAGGAACGTTAAGGTTCTGGCCAGTGACGGTGGTTAAAAATAGAAACCAGGTACAATCTGAAGAACACAATCATTTTAAAAATAAATTCCTTATGTGGGCTTCATAAGGCCAGAGGGTCATGGCTCAAATTCTTCTACATACATCCCAATACAAAACCATTCAATGTATTCTAAAGACAATCGTTTTATATGGCTGGCTCCTCAGTTTTGTAGGTGTTTGCAACTCATTTGTCAACCCGGTTGTTTTCATTTCTGGTGTAAAATTTTATACATACATTATCATTATTTTATTATGGTTTAAAACATCATTTTATATGTAGTTTTCCTGCAATATAAAACCATTCCCTGTATTCTAAAGACAATAGTTGTATATGATTGGCTCCTCAGTTTTGTAGGTGTTTGCAACTCATTTGTCAACCCGGTTGGGTTGAGATTTTCTTGTTGGGTTTATTGTTTTTTCTCACCTTTTGTGCTGTTGTTTCCATGGCTTGCGTCTACTTGTGGGATGGTCTTGAATCTTACAAGGGTTTCAGGTAAGGTTCTGGAGTGGTGGAAGAGGATCATTCACTGGTTATTCTTTAAACCCCAGTGTTTTTTGTTAGTTGTCCCTTGCCCCTTTGCCAATTGGCTTCTCCGTCCCACCCCCTCTGTGCCAGTCTTTATATGGCTGAATAGGCCAGGAATGTAAGCTGCATTACATAGCTTTGATCGTTAACTTCCCCACTTCATGAGGATAAGGGAGAGGTAGGGGGAGCAGAGATGGTTGCTTGTTTGGATTCTCTCATATGCAAATGACAGGCTTTGAGAGCCATGGAACGTAATGAGATAACACGGCTTTGGAGACCCCAGAACAAATGTGGAAATCCTAAAACAAAAGCCGAGCTGGGATGTGAAAGGGATTTATCAGGCGGAGGCTGGGGGGGACCCTTGTTTTCCCCCTCCCGACACACACACAACAGATTTCTTTCCCACCCCCAACAGAGCCAAAAGCCCTAAGGATATGCTAATTCAAAGTGTTAATATTCATGAACTTGTCAGACAGAGGTTCCTGCCTGGCAACTTTCTCTCCTCAGTATTGTTATGTAGGGGTATTAACGCTTCACATGCGGGAGTGTGTTGCATTTTTGGATTGTTTTACCCAAAAAGGTGTATTGGTATGACCTTATTGTTATTAGGCCATTGTACTAGGCTTATTACAGCCTACTGGTAACCCTGGGTTTTGTTTCTAGGTAGTGCTGTCACCTTATCTTAATAGTTGTATTTCTTTGCTTGTTTCTTTTATACACATAGGTTCACGCACGTCAACACACACATTAAACACACACATTTATCAAACGGCTTGTGAATCCGGCCCTGCAACAAAGCAATTCTTGTTTACCCAACTCTAAGGGATCATTTTTCAGACCTCACAAATCCCCTCTTCACCTTTCCCATCAGAAAACACCTCCTCTAACAATAAGAAAATTGGGGCTTGCCACCTGATAGCTCTCCCAAGAAACCATAGAGAGAGGAATGTGCCGAGCTAACTTGTTCCTGTGAGACAGTCTTTGTATTCTGTGTCTGAATCTAAAGGGGGACGCCCTGTCAAGACTTTGTGTCCCTTCCCCCAGAGACTGCAACATATATATGTTTGTGTGCACTTTTTATTAGAATTACTTTTATTAACAAGCCCTATGACTTTCACTGACTTTAAAGGGACGTGAAACCCAAATTTTTTGTTTCATGATTCAGATAGAGCATGCAATTTTAAACAACTTTTCTCATTTATTTCTGTTATCTAATTTATTTATATCTAATTTGTTTTGTTCCTTTTGTATCCTTTGTTAAAAAGTATACCTAGGTAGGCTCAAAAGCTTCTGATTGCTGGCTACCTTTTGTCATTGGCTTTCAGCTAGCTCCCAGTAGTGCATTATTGCTCCTTCAACAAAGGATACCAAGAGAATGGAACAACTTAGATAATAGAAGTAAGTTGGAAAGTTGTTTAAAATTGTATGACCTTTCTGAACCATGAAATACAATGTGGGGTTTTATGTCAATTTAAACTTGTGAGAGAAAAAAACTTGCTAGCTTAGGACGGCGTTGTATGACCACACAATGAGCATGAGATTGCTGTGCTTGCACCTACGTGTGAGACTGCACCTCCAATACAATGTTAAGATCATTTGTAATCGCACTCATCCAAATTTTAGTTTTATACACGTATGGGATTTCTCTTGCATTAAAGTGATCTTGTTACTTTGTAAAAGCTGACCAGTGCTAGCATAAATGCAAAATATTACTCTTAAACAATGGTTTGTATGTATTTATGGTCATGTAAAAAGGTGTTGTAGCTGTATATTGACACCATTTTTATTTAAAATGGACTAATGTTCCGTATTACAAGGTTTTTTTTAGTCCCAGACTAGTAAGAAAAAGTATTGGATGAGTAAGAAATTAGGCTTTTTATGTTTAACCTTGAGTGTAAAAGTTCACCCACCCATCAGTCTGTCTGTCCATCTATTGAAATGTGTGTGTGTACTCCATATACTGTACGATAGAAAATCAATTTGGCTGCAGCTGCAAAGGATGTTTGATATCTTGTGTTTTCTCAAATGGAACCTCTGCAATTTCATCTCTTGGTTCAGAACAGCAGGCTTTATAGGGATCTTATATATATATTAGTATTTTAAAGAGAAGTTTTTAATCTATATTTTGTTTATAGATATAAGTAATCTAAATCCCACCTTCTGTGGTCCTGAAGTACTGCATCAATGCGCTGCTTGTGAAGAGCTTTTGTAATATTTAAACAAGCTTTCTTGGTGAACTGTATTTCCAACTTTTCTGGTAGTAAATAATTTAAACTTAAGTTGTTTTGACTTCATGGAAATCCTATTAAGAAGGTCTGTGGCTCATCTGCATGGTGTTTGCCCTCTCCCCCTTTGTGCATCCTCTGCTGGCCATAAACACTGATCAGTTTGCAGCACCTCAGTCATCAAGGTCAGAAAGAAGATTGCAGTATATCCCTTGATCTCTAAACCCTGACCCTGATGTGATCAAAAATAGAAAAAGGTTTGTTCTATTTTTAAGTCATAAGAAACAATGCAGATTTGTGCTAAATTCCCACCTGCAGTTACTTTCCAATACAAAAATAACATGTTCTCTGTGTGTTTTCTCTTGGTGCCAGGGTGGATTTGATTTAAATCAAATCAATTTAAATCATGAGTTACTCTAAACCACAATTGAAATCATAATTTAAACCTCTAGTCATTATGACTTGATTTAAATCATGGTTTTCTACAGAATGTTTTCATTTTTAAAAATAAAACCTTTTTTAGAGTGGTCTTTCAGCTATATTACAAAATTACTCATTTTAGTTTAATACCATTTGAAATACACAGATAATTATGAAATTGGGAGATGAACTATCTCCAGTTTAATCACTATATTAAATTAACTTTTAAGATGTACTTTATTGGAAGAAAAATAATAATCTTAACAATTTAAATAGTTTTATTTAACTAAAACAATAACATTATAGGTTTCACTTTTACTGCTTGCCCCTCCCTCCTCACCCTTGGGTCCTTGTGCAGATCTATTGCTTTCCAAACAATCTTATGTTCTGTAAATCCTTTATAGAACTTTAAAATTTCTGTTGTATTTATGTCTCTACAAAAGTTATCTCCCAGATGGACTACAACCCTCTAGTAAGGGATTTAGAGGACTGTTCTTTCTTTCTTCTTCACAGGATAAAGCTATTGCATCTGCTGCTAAATGTAATTTATTAGGACACGTTATCTATATCAGCATTTGGAGAATTAAAGGGACAGTATACACTCATTTTCATATAACTGCATGTAATAGACACTACTATAAAGAATAAGATGTACAGATACTGATATAAAAATCCAGTATAAAATGGTTGAAAAACGTACTTAGAAGCTTTCAGTTTAGCTCTGTTGAAAAGGTAGCTGGAAAGCCCACTGCAAGTGGCAAATCAGACACTCCCCTCTCCCCCTTCTTTTGCATATGAAAAGACCCTTTACACAAACAGGCACAAGCTGGAGAAGGTAGCTGACAGTATTCACATAACACTTTGGGGCTTGGTTAGGAGTCTGAAAATCAGAGCAATGTTATTTAAAAATAAGCAAAACTATACATTTTTAAAAAAAACAAACTTTATGGGCTATATAAATAGATCATCTACAAAACATTTATGCAAAGAAAAAATTAGTGTATTATGGCCCTTTAAAAGGACATGGAATCTGTTTTGCGTTCAAGATTCAGAAAGAGCAGGCAATTTTAATGTTTCTAATTCAGTTGTATTCTCAAATTGACTTTGTTCTTATGTTATTCTTTGTTCCATAAAATACCTAGGTAGATAGTGTGTGCATATCTATTGAGCTATATAGTGGTCGTTTTGCAAGAATGCTTTTAAGCACTAGATGGCAGCAGTGTTTCCACACTGTATAACACTGATTAAAGAATTCTTGCTAAATTTCTGCCATATGGTGCTTCAGACATGTGCACACTCTTGAGCCTACCTACTTGCTTTTCAACAAAGGCTACTAAGAGAACACATTAAATTTGATCATAGGATACTACGAGAACACATTAAATTTGATCATAGAAGTAAATTGGAAACTTTTTTTTTTTATTATTATTATTTAATTGTACACTCTGAATCATGAAAACATTGGAGTTTCATGTCCCATTAAAGGGATATTAAACCTATTTTTTTTATATTTCATGATTTGATAGAACATACAATAAAAAAAAAAAAAACTTTCCAATTAACTTATATCTTTTCTTCATTCGCTTGGTTTCCTTTGTTGATTAAACAGTGTGGTGAGCCAATAACATGAGGAAATGTGCATCAACTAATCTGCAGCTGCTTGGCCTTCCTGGGTATGCTTTTCAACTAAGGATACCAAGAGAACAAAAATAACATAATAGAAGTGAAATGGAAAGTTGTTTAAAATTGTATGCTCTATCTGAATCATGAGAGGGAAAAAAATAAGTTTCATGTCCCTTTAAGGAACGGTCGAGCCATTTACAAACCTATGATCTATGCTGGCAACGAAAAAAAGGATTGCTAGGAGAGAGCATGATATGGAAGGAGGATAGAAAGAGGAATCGGATGATGAGGGAATGAAGACCGTGAGGAAGAATAGGAGCCCATGAATAAATCACATGACATTTGGATGGTGGGCGTTTCAGGTTGCTGCATTTTATGTAAAGGGTTATCTAGGCAAGTGTTAAATAACTGCAAAAGTGGTGTACCACAATGATAATAAGGGTATCACTTGGCACATACTAACCTTTTACCTCCCCAGAAGAGATAATATACCCACACAGTATCTAAAGCACTAAAGTCTTTGTTATGATTAATGGGGCTTAAACAGAATTGTATCAGGATCTTAAAGTATTTGTTAACAAGTTTAAACCTTTCCATGGTGAAACTGCACTCTCTTAAAGCAATTATGAAGGCAGCATTAGTCAAACAAACAAAGATATGCTTGAATACAGCGTTCCAGACAAAAAGCAATAGGTATTGATTTTCACAAGCTGGAAATAGGACATTTACGAAGGTGGATTGACTTTCTAAAGAACTGATTAAACTGAAGTTGTTTAAAAGAAAATAACACTGACATGCTATGTTGAACCCTTTTTAAAATTTCCCTTTACTATATGTTCCCTTATATTGTTGCTGACTTCTCATATCCCAGATCCCTAATTCTCTTTGGTATGAACTGCTTTATGCAGGGTAATTCTGTGCATGCGTCAGGTTTCTTGTTTGTTTTGTCCTTTGCTATGTATATTGAGCAATTTATAGATCTACAGTGCGACTGAACTAGGTAACACCTCATTTTGCAGGTTGCACAATTTAGGCTGCTGTAGAGGCGCATAGCCTGCGGGATGCAGACAGGTTTGATGAGTCACAGGTGTACCTGTCGGCATTCACAGGATGGGCTGTCTGATCTAGTTGTATAAAATTCCAGGCCCTTCTACGTATTTTTTCTTTCACATTTGCTTTACCCCGTGCAGGGAATAAAGTCCCTGCCACAAAACGCCCACTGCCCCTGTGCTCTTTCTCTAAAATGATTTAGTCTTCATCTTTCCCAAGGCAAATCCTAGGAAACAAGAAGCCTTGCCTCCTAAAATTCTTGTTCTGGCTTTTATTTAATTTCCCTTTTTAGAAGTAATATTTACAGACTAAAAAGCAGAATACTCTTTCAAGATTCAGGCTGATCTTGAAAGACAAAGATAATCAAGACACAGTCTACAAAGCAAGTAACTTATGGATGGCAGAACAAATGCAATAATGTGTTGCCTGTTTTATAGCTTATCTTCCATCTGTTTACACTTGCCCTCCCCTAGGTGTATTTTAGCTGCTTGTATACTGGTAGCATTCACCTGATGTTTAAGGGGTAGAACACAGAGGGTGTGTGCTGCATCTTTCCTGTAGGATGCCAGCTGCCCATAGTGCCTGTGGCATGCCAACGCCCCTCTGTCTCTCCACAGTTTTTGTTCATGTTGGGTGCTGTCCAAATGCCAAACCCCGTTACAAACGCCTACAGCTTGTCGCAAGTTTCTGGGCTTTCTGCTTCCCACTTCCTTGCTGCAGGCATCTGATGTTCTCATGATATTCTTACTGCATCACCCTGGCTTATTCATGCATTCATTCTTTATTCTGTTCTACCTTTCCCGATCAGTTAAATCCATCAGATTACAAAGGAACATACTCTACTCTAAAGCTTAGGAAAATTGAAAGTGTTACAGGGTGGGGTTCATACTGAAATGGAAAAAAGTTGTTTGACAATACAATTGCAATTCTTTTCTATGCAGTAAGTTAATGGTATAATGTCAGCAGACCTTCACTTTCATCATACATTTGCATTGTGGTATGTGTAGTGGAAAGGGGTGGGGTTATTTTTTTTCATGAATTGCCAGTATTTCATTGTCCTTTTCTTATTTACAGGTTTGTGGCTGGAAAGGGGTTGGTCATTTACCCTGAGATTGGGGATCGTTTGGACATTATATGCCCCAAGAGGGAGCAATCAAGGCCTTATGAGTACTACAAGCTCTATATGGTGCGGAAAGACCAAGCTGAGTCTTGCAGCACTGTGATGGACCCAAATGTGCTGGTGACTTGCCATCAGCCCGAAAAGGAGTTCCGCTTCACCATCAAGTTTCAGGAATTTAGCCCCAACTACATGGGCCTGGAGTTCAGGAGACATCAGGACTATTATATTACATGTAAGTGTATGTGCCTTGTGAAATCTTCTTGTCATGAAATGGTGCTATGAAAGGAGAAGACATAGCAATGCTTTGTATACATAGTAGTATTATGGCTTACAGATTCCAGTTTTCATTGTATGTTTAGAAATTATGATCCCCCACAAAGTCCAGGCAGATGTTTTAAGGTCTGGGGGCAAATGGATTCTGCACCATTTCCAACTGCCAGTTAGACAGCTAAAAGGATATGAAACCCAAGTTTCTTTCTTTCATGTTTCAGATAGAGTATGGGCTTTTAAAACAACTTTCCAATTTACTAAGATTGGCAAATAAATCTTTATTAAAGGGACAGTCAACTCCAAAATTGTTATTGTTTTAAAAGATAGATATTAGCTTTATTAGCCCTAGTCTTGCATAACCAAAAGTTATATTAATACACTTTTCACCTCTGATAACCTTGTTTTTAAGGCTCTTCTTACAGCCCCATGATCACACAACTATTTATTGACTTGCATTTTAACCAATTAGTGCTGTGTCAGCCACAACTCCACAGGAGAGAGCACAATGTTTTCTATATGGCACACATGAATTGACAGTCTCTTGTTGTGAAAAGCTAATAAAAAAGCATGTGGTAAGAGGCTGTCTATAGTGGTTTAGAAACAGGCAGAAATGTTATAAAGTATATTAATATAACAATGTTGGTTGTGAAAAGCTGGGGAATGGGTTGCCAGCGTTATCTATATTTTTAAACAATAACAATTTTGGTGTTGACTGTACCTTTTAAAGGAGCACCATTGCACTACAGGAAGCAAGCTGAAAACACAGGGGGGGACCAAAACATGAGGTATATATTTGCAACCACCAATCAGTAGCTTGCTCCCAGTAGTGCATTGCTGCTCCTGAGTCTACCTAGGCTCTTTTTTTTAATTCTTCCAACAAAAAGATACCAAGAGAGCAAAGCAAATTAGATAATAGATGTAGATTGGAAAGTTGATTCAAACTGAATGCTCTAACAGAATCTTGAAAGAAATCATTTGTGTTTCATGTCCCTTTAAGTTCTGAACATTCACAAAATGTCATATATATGATTGGCCATATTTTGTAAGAAATGTAGATTGTGATAGCTTATCAGAAAATTCATTCGTAAATATCTATTTTGAGATGCAGTATTTGCTATGCTTAAAGGGATATGAAACCCAAACAATTTCTTTTGAGATTCAGACAGAGCATACAATTTACTTATTATAAAATGTGCTATGTTCCCATGATATGCGTTGTTGAAGAGATACCTAGGTAAGCATCTGAAGCACTACATGACAGGAAATAGTGCTCCAGACATGTGCCTGCTCCTGAACTTACGTCCTTGCTTTTCAACAAAAGATACCAAGAGTAAAACATGTGATAAAGTATGTGATAAATGTATTTAATCATGTTAAACATTTAATATAAAGGGACATTCTAGTGCAACAAAAATCTATGCCTTTTAAATTGTTATAGTGCAATTTATGCATTATTGATGCTCCATCTCTGAGTTTAACCCCTACAAAGATTTTAAACACATTCAAAGACCTGCTTGGGAGCCACAGAGAACTTGCTGTTCCTAAGCAGGAAGCAGACCATAGCCACTAACAGCGACAGTCGCACTGCCCCACCAGTTAGTGGCTGGGTTCAGTTCAGCAAGTGTACCACTTTGTTCTAATAAAATAGACCATGCAATTATTTCACTGGGCTGCCCATATAAGAAGATGCAAGAAATACACAAGAGTCTTTGCTAAATAAAATGTAGCTTTTTATTTTGACTTTAATTTTGTAATTTGCTCCCCTTTGACAGCAAACTTAAAATACCTGTAACCTGTATACGCATAGTAAAAATGTGCATTCCATTCATTTTTTTGCTTACCCTTAAAGGGACACTAAAGTCAAAATTAAACTTTAATGATTCAGATAGAGCAGCAATTTTAAACACATTTCCAATTTACTTCCATTAACAAAATGTGCACAATCTTTTTATATTTACACTTTTTGAGTCACCAGCTCCTACTGAGCATGTGCAAGAATTCACAGAATATACGTATATGCATTTGTGATTGGCTGATGGCTGTCACATGATACAGGAGTTGAAATTTACATAACTTGTCAGATAAAAAAATCTGATATTCATTTGAAGTTCAGACTAAATGCTGCTATTCCATTATATTTTTATTATGCATTTGTTGATTATGCAAATCTACTGTATTTACTGGTCCTTTAACCTTTTAAAGCCGTTATGCCGTTCTATTCCGTCATAATTAGACTGGGCTTTAAAGCCGTTATGACGGAATAGAACGTCATAACTAACGGCTGTCCTGAAGCCTTCTGTGCTTCAAGGATTTAATCGCGGTCTGGAGGGCGTTCCTAGGATTGTAGGGACGCCCCCCAGATGCGATCCAATAATTGAAATCTCGCGATCGTATGCACGATCGCGTAGTTTCAATTTGTCTACATCGGAACAGTTGTTCCGATGTAGGCACTTTAACCCTGTCACGAAAGGGTTAAGATTCCCACCATAGACTGACCTTTTTCACCTCCCCTCCCATAAAGCAAGAAGTGTTTGATGTGCCTCTAATACTTGGGACACTGAACCCAATTTTTTTTTTTTTTTCGTGATTCAGGTAGAGCATGGAGTTTTAAGCAACTTTATAATTTACTCCTTTTATCACATTGTCTTCATTCTCTTGGTATCTTTATTTGAAATGCAAGAATGTATGTTTAGATGCCAGCCCATTTTTGGTGAACAACCTGGGTTGTTCTTGCTGATTGGTGGATAAATTCATCCACCAATGAAAAAAAGTGCTGTCCAGAGTACTGAACAAAAAACCCGCTTAGATGCCTTATTTTTCAAATAAAGATAGCAAGAGAACGAAGAAAAATTAATAGGAGTAAATTAGAAAGTTGATTAAAATTGCATGCTCTATCTGAATCATGAAAGAAAAAAATTGGGTTCAGTGTCCCTTTAACAATTTTTTTCATGTTTGCAGAGCTTTTACAAATCATACACCTGTTGATTATATACTGTGTGTCTCTAATGACCCTTTAAACTTTTAGCACATTCATTATATTGATGTTTTCTTTCCTACACTGTATATCTAGTGGTTTGTTCTCTTATGAATCATGACTTTTACAATGCACTCTTTTATGGCCTTTCTTTATGTCACCAAGGAGCTGATATCTTGAACTTGAAACATCCCCACAACAAACTTAATGACTAAACCATTATTTCCTTCTTATTTAAAATATTTATTGCTTTTAATTCTGATGTGTAAAACCTGCTGGCACAGCAGCGCTGATCACAACTTTACTTTGTGAGGCTAGGACCCAGCTACAGTAATGGTTTCTGCAACCTGGGTCACTCCTAGGTTTATTACAGCCCAGGGCACTTTAATAAATGTAAGCCCTTCCCCCACACAGCAGTAATTATTTTATTCCTGTGACTGTGGGAACGGCATGAAAGAATGATTCAGTAACAAATTTGCTCTGGCTGTGGAGACACTGGCAGTGTGGTGTTTACATTTTCCTTTAGTACAGCTGCTTGTGCAGTTAAACTGATGCCCTAATGAAAAATGTAAATGCTCTAGTTTATTAGAACATGTCATGTTTGTCATTGTCATGTCTCTTTCTAACCATGTGGTTAGAGGGGATAAACTGTTAGCTACAGTCTTGCTCAGAGCTGTAGGACAGTGCATCATGGACAGACGGTGAGCCAATCAGAAATGGCTTAGACTTGTAACTGCCAGTCGCTAGTTACATTTATCCACTTTGTGGGAGCTAAACACATGCTTACATAGGGACACTAGTGTTATAACCAATTAGAGCATTGTATTTAGCATTAGCATGCCTTTTTTTTAAAGGAGTATTTGAATCTATTTAGCAAAGAATGTATTTGCACTCAATACGATTTTGATA